>NC_134891.1:20208830-20216330 GCF_041734735.1 Babylonia areolata
CGAAAAGCATGCTGTATTGTTTATGACTGTCGAAAAGCATTCTGCATTATTTATGACTGTCGAAAAGCATGCTGTATTGTTTATGACTGTCGAAAAGCATTCTGCATTATTTATGACTGTCGAAAAGCGTTCTGCATTATTTATGACAGTTGAAAAGTGCTCTGCATTATTTATGACTGTCGAAAAGCATGCTGTATTGTTTATGGCTGTCGAAAAGCACTCTGAATGATTTATGACTGTTGAAAAGCGTTCTGCATTATTTATGACTGTCGAAAAGCATGCTGTATTGTTTATGGCTGTCGAAAAGCATTCTGAATGATTTATGACTGTTGAAAAGCATTCTGCATTATTTATGACTGTCGAAAAGCATGGTGTATTGTTTATGACTGTCGAAAACCATTCTGCATTATTTATGACTGTCAAAATGCACCCTGCATTATTTTTAATTGTCGAAAAGCGTTCTGTGTTATT
Source organism: Babylonia areolata (assembly GCF_041734735.1). Taxonomy (NCBI): domain Eukaryota; kingdom Metazoa; phylum Mollusca; class Gastropoda; order Neogastropoda; family Buccinidae; genus Babylonia; species Babylonia areolata. The sequence continues at coordinate 20,209,302 of NC_134891.1, forward strand.
TATGACTGTCCTGGAGGAGGGTATTGCTAGAGCAGGGTATTACTGGAGGAAAGTATTACTAGAGGAGGGTACTGTTAGAGCAGGGTGTTATTGGAGGGTAGTATTCCTGAAGGAGGGTATTGTTAGAGCAGGGTATTACTGGAGGAAAGTGTTACTAGAGGAGGGTATTACTCGTGGAAGGTATTGACCAGGGTACTGTTGGAGGGTAGTATTGCTGGAGGAGGGTACTGCTAGAGCAGGGTATAATTGGAGGAAAGTATTACTAGAGGGTATTACGAGTGGAGGGTATTGTTACAGCAGGGTATTACTGGAGGAAAATATTACTAGAGGAGGGTATTACTAGTGGAGGGTATTGTTAGACCAGGGTACTGTTGGATGGTATTATTGCTGGAGGAGGGTATTGCTAGAGCAGGGTATAACTGGAGGAAAGTATTATTAGAGGAGGGTATTACGAGTGGAGGACATTGTTAAAGCAGGGTATTACTGGAGGAAAGTATTACTAGAGGAGGGTATTACTAGAGGAGGGTATTGCTAGAGCAGGGTATTGTTGAAGGAAAATATTACTATACGAAGGTATTACTAGTGGAGGGTACTGACCAGGGTATTGTTGGAGGGTAGTATTGCTGGAGGAGGGTACTGCTAGAGTAGGGTATAATTGGAGGAAAGTATTACTAGAGGAGGGTATTACTAGTGGAAGGTATTGTTAGACCAGGGTGTTATTGGAGGAAAGAGCATGGTACTACTGGAGGAGGGTGTTGCTAGTGGAGGGTATTCCTGGAGGAAGGTATTGCGCGCGCGTATTCTACCACGACTCTTTGAACAAGCACAGGCACTGACACGGACACAGACAGACACAGACAGACACAGACACACACACACACGCAAACACACACACCCACCCACCCACGTATTCTGCCACGACCCTTTGAAAAAAAGTTCCAGAGTGCACTTCAGAAATGTCCCCTCTCCCCCTCGAAGTCCTTAGCTATCGGGGAACTCAGACAGAAAGGCTGCGTCTTGCAAAGCTATGGCGATCTGTACAGATCAATAAATCAAAGATTCACCGAGAAAGGAAACGTACTTTTAAAGATGGAGCGAGGGAGGAAGAAAGTGAAACAGAGTGAGATAGGAGTTAGGGTAGGGGGGTCGTATTCACCAAGTAATGTGGAGTGATGGCCTAGAGGTAACGCGTCCGCCTTGGAAGCGAGAGTATCTGAGCGTACTGGTTCGAATCGCGGTACAGTCGCAAATATCTTCTCCACCTCCACTAGACCTTGAGTGGTGGTCTGGACGCTAGTCATTCGGATGAGACGATAAACCGAGGTCCCGGGTGCAGCATACACTTGGCGCACGTAAAAGAACCAACGGCAACAAAATGGTTGTCCCTGGCAAAATTCTGTAGAAAAATCCACTTCGATAGGAAAAACAATTAAAACTGCACGCAGGAAAAAAATACAAAAAAGGTGGCTCTCTCAGTGTAGTGACGCGCTCTCTCTGGGGAGAGCAGCCCGAATTTCACATAGAGAAATCTGTTGTGACAAAAAAGATAAATACAAATACAATTATACACAGAGAGAGAGAGAGAGAGAGAGAGAGAGAGAGGGGGTGGGGGTGGGAGAGGGGCTGGGGGGGGGGATGTCGGTGGGAAGAGACATGGTGATAAGAGGGAAGAAAGAGAGAGAAGAGAGAAAAGAGATTCGGAATGGTTTAATGTACTTTGGCCATATACTTCTTCTTCTGCGTTCACTCGTATGCACACGAGTGGGCTTTTACGTGTATGACCGTTTTCACCCCGCCATGTAGGCAGCCATACTCCGTTTTCGGGAGTGTGCATGCTGGGTATGTTCTTGTTTCCATAACCCACCGAACGCTGACATGGATTACAGGATCTTTAACGTGCGTATTTGATCTTCTGCTTGCATATACACACGAAGGGGGTTCAGGCACTAGCAGGTCTGCACATATGTTGACCTGGGAGATAGTAAAAATCTCCAGCCTTTACCCACCAGGCGCCGTCACCGTGATTCGAACCCGGGGCCCTCAGATTGACAGTCCAACGCTTTAACCACTCGGCTATTGCGCCCGTCGGCACATATACACATCATGCATATCTCTCGCTCACTCATCATCCTGCCCTCCCCTCCCCCCCTCCCCATCCCCCTATCCTCACATCCCTCACCTCCTTTCATCCCATTTTATACTCCACACACTTATACATAATTATATCAATACACACGTATAAAGCTTGTTACTAACATACTAAATACAACAGTGTCCAACTGAAATATCAGCAATGAGTACTGACAATTCCAGGTAGGCAAAATCTGGACATTTTTCATGTACAATTTCAAATCACACTGAGTCAATAACCAGCTCACATATTATGTCATACCATAAAATTATATCAATTTTTCTCGATACGTCTCCCCCTCCCCTCCCTCCCTTCCCTCTCCGACACTGCCCTTTTCCTTCTCACATTCGCGTACAATTCATAATAAATCATGTTCTCCCCGATAAATACACAAAAAATTGAGCATGTTCATAATCCAAGTTAGTGCAAAATACTCACAGGAGATAAAGCGACAGAAAACTTTTTAAATTTATTTATTTATTTATTTTTTTTTTTTTAACCAGTATACGTATCGTTTTTGTGTGTATTAGAAATCATGAAACAGCATGGCAATATCGTATGTCAAAAGAAAAAAAAAGATATATAAATATACATATATACACATATACTGGAATCTACAATATACACACGAGTATTCTTTGATAAATTATTTGACTAACGTGCTTTAAATAAAATAAAAAATCACAAACAACTGGCAAGAAAAATATTACCAATGAGACGTAAAGACCTGCGAGTACAACAGGAGTAGCGGTAAGGGGGATAGCTAAAACTGAACCCTATAATGATCCAGCCTGATTATCGATAAAAGGAAGCTGTCGTATTTCGTTAAATGGCCTCTCTAATGTGTTTTGCCTGCGTCTAATTGCGTGGAAGACAAATTTTGCCACTGATCTGGGCAAGGTTAACATTCTCGCCTTTCAGCAGTTTATACATGTGGTTTTGCGCTGTATTTGACAAGAATCTTTGACGTAGATCTGTGTAAGCTGGGCAATCGAAAAGAAAGTGTTTCTCGTCCTCAACGACAGTACAACAGAAGGGACAAAGTGATCTATCAATATCAGGTCCATATCTATTCAGGTTATTGTTTATTGGCAATACACCTGCCCTGATCTGACTGAAAGCAACCCGAAGGCAGTAAATGCTTATGTTCTGCAGGTAGTCCGAGCACCCGAACGAATCTTTAACGACAGAATATAAAGGATACATTTCTTTGTCTCTAATTGAGCTATCCCATTCTTGAATATACTGGTCTATTAGTCTTTGCCTGAACGTTCTAAGAAAACTGCTTGTGTTCTGTGTGCCCTGATTTAGCCAGACATGATAGAAACCTGCATTAGATAGCAATTCTCTTACCTGTTAAACCCAACAGGTTTTTCCGTTCTGGTCTTGAGCTACCATCATTGTGTATACTTGACTAGGCAGTCTGTGGGGATCCATTTGAAGCAACCTAAGCCAGTACCTGATACATCTAACGCCGGGATTGATAAATAAAGGAAATCTACCTAACTCGCCGTACACTATTTTATTTAGAGTTTTCAATGGTACGCCTAAATAACGTTTTGCACGCAAGTAGATGAACTTTTTCGAGTGTGTTTAATCTTTGATAGCCCCATATTTCTGACGAATAAAGCAGGATAGACTGTACTTTTGAGTCAAAGATCCTGAAAAAGGTTTGAAGAGACATTTCTTTGCAGTTTTGAAAAGCACATAGAATAAGATATAGAGCTTTCTTCCTCCTTGCTACTAGGTGTTTGGTACGTAAACTGAAGCTAAGTTTTGTCGTAAATGTGAATCCAAGATAACAGCAACTGTTTACTACTTTTAATAATTCCTCGTCAAAGAACCACCTTTCCCTTTCTCCTAAATAACCACCTTTACGGAAAACCATGACTTTTGTTTTTGTCTTGTTAACTGTCAACTTAAGATTGTCGCAACAAAGTTTCAAAGATTCTAGCTGAGCTTGCAGACCTCTAGGCGTAGCAGAAATAAGAGCGACATCGTCTGCAAACAGAAGAATAAATAGCTTCAGCAAGCTGGGCAAAAGCTGTATACCATGAACGCTATTTTCATTAATATCGTTGGCAAGTTGGTTTATGAAAAGTGAGAAGAGTGTTGGGTTCATGACACAGCCCTGGCAAATGCCAGCTGGACAGTCAAAGTTATCAGAGAACTCGTTATTAATCCTTACACATGATATAAGAGAGTATTACAATGCTTTTAGACAACAGAAAAACTGTCCTCTTATCCCCTCATTATATACAGTTTCTAGAAGTTGACCGAATCGAAAGCTTTCTTAAAATCTACAAAACAGACATAAACCTTTTGACCATTCCTATTCAATGACTTTTGGTGACAGAATACTAATTAAAAATCTGATCTACTGTGGAATAATTTCGTCTGAACCAAGCCTGGTTATCTATTATAACAGCATTTTCATCTAGCAATGCATATAGACGTTTGTTTCGAATAGAAGTGTAACATTTACAAGCTGTGTTTATTAAAGAGATTCCTCGGTAATTATCTGGCTGATTGGCATCGCCCTTTTTAAAGATAGGAACTGCCATAGTTTTTGACCATTCGTATGGATATACACCACTATCAAAGTTTCATTAAACAACTTCTTTAGGAAACAAATGACTTCTTCTCCCCCTGTTTTCAGCATCTCAGGCACAACCCCATCAGTTTCCCTTGCTTTTCCATTATTCAACTTGTCCACTGCTTGACGAACCTCGTCTTCTGTGATTACAGAGTTTAAAATAATGGTCTGTCTCGTCACTGTTGTCTTATTTATTTATTTACTTACTTACTTAGTTACTTAGTAAAGTAAAGTAGTTAAGTTGTTAAGTTAAGTTTAGTTAGTTATTATTATTATTATTACTACTACCTTTTTTTCATATTATAATTATTATTTATTTATTTATTTATCTATTTATGTATTTATTTACTTATTTATGTACGCTTATCTATTATTTATCAACATTTTTTTCTTTTTCTTTTTTTTCTCAAGGCCTGACTAAGCGCGTTGGGCTACGCCGCTGGTCAGGCATCTGCTTGGCAGATGTGGTGAAGCGCATATGGATTTGTCCGAACGCAGTGACGCCTCCTTGAGCTACTGAAACTGAAACTGTCTCGTCGTCCACACTGCTTTCGCTCTGTTGGTCTCTGTCATTATGTCCCGTCTCGTCGCTTTCTTTAAATACATTTTTTTTTAAATGTTGGTACCGGTCTTCAAAACTTATACTGTTTTCAGTCATACTCTCTTTACAACCTCCCAGACTCTTAACTTCCCTCCAAAAAAAGCAGACGGATTGTGTAAAAGAGAGGACAGAGTGTGTGTGTGTGTGTGTGTGTGTGTGTGTGTGTGTGTGTGTGTGTGTGAGAGAGAGAGAGAGAGAGAGAGAGAGAGAGAGAGAGAGAGAGAGACGAGAAGAGACTGTGTGCGTATATAATTCGTGTGTGTGTGTGTGTGTGTGTTTGTGTGTGTGTGTGTGAATGGGAATCGAGAGCGAGAGAGAATGAGAGAGAGACAGAGAGGGAAAGAGAGAGTGAGAGAGAGAGAGAGAGAGAGATAGAGTGAGAGAGAGAATCGAGAGAGACAGACAGACAGACAGACAAACACTGAAACAGACACAGAGAGAGGAAAGGAAAAGACAGACAGACAGACAGACAGAATAAGAGTTTGCGAGTGTGTGTGTGTGTGTGTGTGTGTGTGTGTGTGTGTGTGTGTGTGTGTGTGTGTGTGATTGTGTGTGTGTGTGTACGTGTGTGTGATTGTGTGTGCCCGTGTGTGTGTTGATCGTGTCTGTGGGGCCGTACTCTCATCTTCTCTCTCTCTCTCTCTCTCCGCAAGCCCCCCCCACCCCCCCCCCCTCCAACCACCCCTACCCCCACCCATCCACCACCTCCTCCCCCCACAAATAAAAGAAAAAGAAAAAAAAAGACAACAACAACAAAAAAAAAAATCAAAGAGCAAGTGCACTCCATCACCACATCCAACCTGTCAGATAACAGCAGCAGCTGCCGACACGATCACGTCAAAACAACAACAACAACAAAAGAGAATAACCTCCGACAAAACAACGGGATCGATCCCGCTGCAGCAATCCCTGAACACACAGGGAATCCCAAACAACCGCTCTGTGTGACACCTTGCACTGTTTGCGCCTTGGAAGGAGGAAGGCAAGGCGAAATAATGGCTGATTTCCCCCGTGCAAACAGTGATGTGTATATACAGCCATTGTAATGAGCGACAGCAAAGCGAGAGCTGTATAAATTTATCAATGGTTTCTCTATTGCAATGGGAAATCATTCACACCTTCGTCTCTTGTGAAGGCCTATGACTCTCAAACTAGGAGGCAAAAACCTGCACTGGCTCTTGGTTCTGCAGCCTTGGGGGGGCGGGATAGTTGGCCTTTGGGATGGGAACTGTGTCCTAACGCCGACTGTCCTAAAACCCTCTTGGCCGAGAGAGTGGGGATGTAAGTAACTTGGGCATGCGAGGCACTCTCCACTACAATCAAATTCTAGCCCAGATAGTCGGGACAGCAGTTGCTTCCTCTGCTGTTCTGATGGTCATAGTCAGACACGACTGACTATCATAATTTTTTTTATTTATCATAATGAGCTCTATTCATAACCAGAGATGCTCTCTTGCGCGTGTACTTCCGTTTTTGTTGTTTTGTTTTTTTACAATGAAAAACAATAACTATTGTTTAAAAATGACACCAAGCACACACACACACACACACTGAATAAATGTACATATTTTTGACTGACACATCGATTTTTCAAACATTTTCTTCTTCTTTTTCTTCTTCCCAAGCTGTTTATGGTGCATGTGTACCTGAAACAGCCGTTTGTGTGTTCAGTTCAGAGATCAGTGGTAGACAATATGCAAC
>NC_134891.1:20221330-20228830 GCF_041734735.1 Babylonia areolata
GTGAATGTGAAAGGGTGTATGTGCATGTGTGTGTGTGTGTGTGTGTGAAGGTGTGTGCGTGTGTGTATGTGTGTGTATGTGTGTGTGTGTGAAGGTGTGTGTGTGTGTGTGAAGGTGTGTGCGCGTGTGTGTGTGTATGTGTGTGTGTGTGTGAAGGTGTGTGTATGTGTGTGTGTGTGAAGGTGTGTGTGTGTGTGTGAAGGTGTGTGTGTGTGTGTGTGTGTGTGAAGGTGTGTGTGTGTGTGTGTGTGTGTGTGTGTGTGTGTGTGTGTGAGAGAGAGAGAGAGAGGGAGAGAGAGAGAGAGATTCTCTGCTTGCCTGACTGCCCGTCTCTCTCTCTCTCTCTCTCTCTTTGTCTGACGCTCTCACACCTCACAGCTGGGCGAAAAAAAAAGCGTTGCTCAATTATTACTTACCTCATTATCCTGGTTAATTCAATTCTCTCTCTCTCACACACACACATAATCCTCTTTTTTCCGTAACCGTCTGTCTGTCTGTCTGAATGTCTTTCCCCTTCTCACTCCCTCTCTCTCTCTTTTTTTCCCCCTTCGCAATTGAAAGTTTGTCTCTCTGCCTGTTTGCTCTCTCTCTCCCTGTCTCTCTCGCCTTCTCAACCTTTCAACCTTACCTCCATCCCAACCCCCCCCCGCCCCCCACCACCCACTCTCTAAAAATCTCCCCACTCCCTTCCTACCCTTCTCCCACCCCACCCCCACTCCTGCCCCCTCCACCCCCACCCCCCACCCACACCCCCCGCACCCCCATTCCTCCAGCATCTATTATTCCCAAAGGTTGAAATCACGACCACCATCACAGTAGGAGCAGCACCATCAGCAAAACTGGAAGCAAAAAAAAAAACGAAATCAACGAGGAACGGCAGGAGAGAAAAACTCGAAGTTCCAATACTGTCATCGACGATGCTCCGTGCGTCACGCAGGGGGTAGGGGGAGGGGGGTTAACATTTCGACATCACTCGCACGGAAAGTGAAATTTACGATTCCTCTCTCTCTCACGCACACACGCACCCCCCTCCCACACACACACGTTCACGCGCGCGCGTGCGCGCACACACACACACACACACGACGCACAAACACTTTCCCACACGCACACACACACACACATTCATTCACGCATGCATGCACACGTGCGCGCACTGATACACACACACACACATAATCAAACACAGACAGACAGACAAAAAGACAGACAGAGAAACAAGAGAGATACACACATGTATGCGCGTGTGTGTGTGTACCCACCTGCACAGTACACAGGTGACACAGGTGACAACACACACGTTACCCCCCCCCCCCACCACCACCACCTGTTACACACTGTGTCCTTCCTCACTGGCCACTCATTGCACACACACACACACACACACACACACACCTTCACACACGCGTGCGTGCGCGCGCACTCACACACGCATACACACACACACGCACCACAACACATACACACACAAACCGCAACACGTACACCACCCGCAACACACACACAAACACACACACCCACACACGCACGCACGCACACACACATAGACATACGTACACGCGTGCGCGGTCGCGCACTCACACACACACACACGCGCACCCAAACACACCATAACACACACACACACACACACACCACAACACACGAACGCGCGCACACAGAGACAAGCCCTCAACACACACACACAAATAAACATACACACATGCGTGCGCGCGCGCGAATTCACACACACACACATACACACGCACACGCACACATAGACATACACACACGCGCGCGCACTCACAAACACACACACACGCACTCACCCACACACACCATCGCACACACACCACAGCACATACACACACAAACCGCAAAACACACACACACACACACACACACCACTACACACGCACACGAACGCACACACACACACACCATAGCACATACAGAGACACGCCCTCAACACACACACACACACGCACACACACTCAAACACACGCATGCGTGCTCTCACACACACCATAGCACACAGATACGCACACCACACCACAAGACAGAAATCTCCCCCCCCCCCCCTCCCCTCCTCCCCAAAAAAGAAACTCTCTCACCCTATCGATAATTCACACAAACTCAGGCAGTGCATCTGTCATAATTCATTCCCGTTACAAATCACTTTCACTGTCTTCGTTTCTGCGTTCGGTTACATGAGTATAACACGGTGCTCCAAAATTCCATGTTCACAAAGAAGAAGTTAACTCACTCAGTACGGCCAGTCCTCTCTTCTCCTCTACACAGACCCCTCGGATGTCTAGTGGGTGTCTGAATGACCCAACCTTTAGCTTCCGTCGTCAGAATTGTGGTATTCTTTGTCAACATTCACGTCTTCAGTATAAGAGCCTTCCGCTTGCAATATTTTGATGATGGTAATTGGGGTGAAACGCTGTTAACGTCGTCTCTTTCGCCGTTCGTATGGAAAGAGTTAAAAAGTCTTTTTGAAAAGACATATAGCCAATGAACGGTTTTAATTTCAATGACGTGTCAAAACGTGCGGACTGCTGCATGCATATTATATCTACATCTATATTATCATGAACATGTATAATATGTGACGGTTGGCAATATTGGACAGTGCTACTCCCCCTGCCCCCAATCCCGCCCACCCCAATTTTTTTTTTTCAGAGAGAGCTGTGTGTGTGTGTGTGTGTGTGGTGTGTGTGTGTGGTGTATGTGTGTGGTGTATGTGTGTGTGTGTGTGTGTGTGTGTGTGTGTGTGTGTGTGTGTGTTGTGTGTGTGCGTGTATGTGTGTGCGTGTGCGTGTATGTGTGTGTGTTGTGTGTGTGTGTTGTGTTGTGTTGTGTTGTGTTGTGTTGTGTTGTGTGTCTGTGTGTGTCTTGTGTGTCTGTGTGTGTTGTGTGTGTGTTGTGTGTATGTTGTGTGTGTGTGTGTATGTTGTGTATGTTGTGTGTGTGTGTGTGTGGACACAATCAATGGACGCGCGCTAGTGTATACATACGTCTTCGCGCACGCGCGCGTGCGTGCGTGTTTACGCGCACGATCGATGGAAGCCACTGTACATGAGGCAATGTCAGTCGATTACAAAACAATGAGACGGGGCCGGTGACTGACTGTTAATAAAAAAAACAGAGCGTCGAGCCATCTGTTACATGGCTGTGATGACACTGGGGACAAAATTCTGTTCTGCGTGCAGCCACAATACACACTGGTGACCGCAGTCAGCCGGCTATGTATGCCAGTCAGTCGTGTTCGACTGTGACCATCAGAACAGCAGAGGAGGTAACTGCTGTGTCGACTAATCTGGACTAGAATTTGATTGTAGTGGAGAGTGTCTTGTCCAAGTTACACCCCCCCCCACCCCACACACACACTCTCTCTCTCTCTCTCAGCCAAGTGGGTTTGGGAACAAAGTCGGCGTTGGGGATGGTTCCCAAAGGCCAACAAGCGCCCCCCCCCCCCCCCCAGGCTGCAGCACTAAGAACCAGTGCAACTTTCCCTCCTGGCTGGAGAGTCATAGTCCTTCACGAAAGACCAAGCTGTAAACGATTTACCACTGCAACGGAGAAACCATTGATAAACAGCGATGACCTTTGCTGTTGGCCCAACTGCAAACTTATGTCAATCTATGATATAAGCTGAGTCTTGTCACCTACCGCAGTATAAGAAATGGGCAGACAACATCACTGAGTGGACAGAGACTTCTTCTTCTTCTTCTTCGTTCGTGTGCTGCAACTCCCACGTTCACACGTATGTACACGAGTGCGCTTTTACGTGTATGACCGTTTTTACCCCGCCATGTATGCAGCCATACTCCTTTTTCGAGGGTGTGCATGCTGGTTATGTTCTTGTTTCCATAACCCACCGAACGCTGACATGGATTACTGGATCTTTAACGTGCGTATCTGATCTTCTGCTTGCCGTATACACACGAAGGGGTTTGAGGCACTAAGTAGGTCTGCACACATGCTGACCTGGGAGATCGGAAAAATCTCCACCCTTTACCCACCAGGCGCCGTTACCAAGATTCGAACCCGGGACCTCAGATTGAAAGTCCAACACTTTAACCACTCAGCTATTGCGCCCGTCAGTGGACAGAGACAAGCTTTGCCGGAACTCAAGCCATACAAATCCCATCCCATGACCGCTGAGAATGTTGGTGACGCGCTGGGTAGCACAGCACCCCCAAGACCAAGCCCGGTTTCGGGACCAGTGACCATGTTGTTGTTGTTGGAGTCTCCCGTCGGACCGACGGATGAGTAGGCATGCAGGCTTATCTGTCGGTGTGTGTCCTCATATGGGAGAAGAGGCCGATTCTGGATGCGCAGCACTTCCCACAGGTGCTGCAAGGGAAAACGTCTCCAGAAGTTGAGCCCTGCTTCCTTCGCTCACGCTTCTCCTTAATGGCCAGCGTTCTCTTGTTTTCAAACGTCTTTATGCCACTAGAGCACAGCATCCTCCAGCGAGAGCGGTCAAGGGCATCAGTTTCCCAGGAATCGATGTCCATGTCACAGGCTTTGAGGTTTGTCCTGTGTGTGTGTGTGTGTGTGTGTGTGTGTGTGTGTGTGTGTGTGTGTGTGTGTATTTGGCTTCAAGGTGACGTAAGTAAGAGAGGAGGAGAGGGGCTTAGTCGGAAACTCAGGCCCTATGCCACGACCTGTTAGAAACTGAGAATGTTGGTGATGCCTTCAGCGATACAGCACCCCTCTGTAGTACAGCACCCTCAATACCAAACCAGGTTACGGGACCAATGTGGAGTGATAGCCCTGAGGAAGTCCGCCTAGGAAGTCTGAGAGAATCTGAGCGCGCTGGTTCGAATCATGGCACAGCCGCCGATATTTCACCCCCCTCCACTGGACCAGGGTTTGTTCCTGGCAAAATTCTGTAGAAAAATCCACTTCGATAGGAAAAACAAATAAAACTGCACGCAGGAAAAAAAAAAAAGAGTGGCGCTCTCAGTGTAGCGACGCGCTCTCCCCGGGGAGAGCAGCCCGAATTTCACACAGAAAAATCTGTTGTGACAAAAAAGAAAGAAAGAAAAAGAATAAAAAATACAAATAGTGACGTCAAATATCAGAAGAGGGGGAGAGGAGCTTTGTCGGAAACTCTGGTCCCTCCCACGACCGTCAGAAATGGAGAATGCTGTCGATGCGTTCAGTAGTACAACACCCCCCAAAACCCCCGCCCCCAAAGACCAAACCAGGTGTCGGGACCAGTGACATTGACATAGATTTGTATTTTGTATTTCATTTCATCACAACAGATTTCTCTGTGTGAAATTCGGGCTGCTCTCCCCAGGGAGAGCGCGTCGCTACACTACAGCGCCACCCATTTTTTTTTGTACTTTTTCCTGCGTGCAGTTTTATTTGTATTTCCTATCGAAGTGGATTTTTCTACAGAATTTTGCCAGGAACAACCCTTTTGATGCCGTGGGTTCTTTTACGTGCTTTAAGTACATGCTGCATACGGGACCTCGGTTTATCGTCTCATCCAAATGACTAGCGTCCAGACCACCACTCAAAGTCTAGTGGAGGGGGGGGGGGAGATATCGGCGGCTGAGCCGTGATTGGAACCAGCGCGCTCAGATTCTCTCGCTTCCTAGGCGGACGCGTTACCTCCAGGCCATCACTCCACATGGATGACAGAAGAGAAAGAGAGGAGCTTTGTTGGAAACCCAGGCCCTGTCCCACCCCCAACCTCCTGCCTTCCCTCCCCCCCCCACCTGCCCCGAAACCCCCACCCACCCAAACCAAGCCCTCCATCCCCCATCCCAAAACCCCCACCCACCCAAACCAAGCCCTCCACCCCCCACCCCAAAACCCCCACCCACCCAAACCAAGCCCTCCCTCCCTCCCTCCCCCCCCCACCAAATCAAGCCCCCCCCAACCCCCAACCCCACTCAAACCAAGCCCTACCACCCCAAAACCCCCACCCACCCAAACCAAGCCCTACCACCCCAAACCCCCACCCACCCAAACCAAGCCCTACCACCCACCCAAACCAAGCCCTACCACCCCAAACCCCCACCCACCCAAACCAAGCCCTACCACCCACCCAAACCAAGCCCTACCACCTCAAACCCCCACCCACCCAAACCAAGCCCTACCACTCCAAACCCCCCACCCACCCAAACCAAGCCCTACCACCCCAAAACCCCACCCACCCAAACCAAGCCCTACCACCCCAAAACCCCACCCACCCAAACCAAGCCCTACCCACCCCAAAACCCCCACCCACCCAAACCAAGCCCTACCCACCCCAAAACCCCACCCACCCAAACCAAGCCCTACCCACCCCAAAACACCCACCCACCCAAACCAAGCCCTACGACCCCAAAACCCCACCCACCCAAACCAAGCCCTACCACCCCAAACCCCCACCCACCCAAACCCCAACCAAGCCCCCACCCCCTCCCCACCAACCGTCCCCCCACCCCCAACTCACCTCGTAGTAGGAGAAAGCCGCGGCCCCTGCCGTGAGGACGATGGTGGAGAAGTTGAGGGTGATGAGCAGGAGGTTGCTCTGCGACACCTCCGTGTTCTTCATGCGGAAGCACTTCTTGAGGTGCTGCAGCACGAAGGTGATGAAGATGTTGAGGCGCTCCCCGACGCTCTGGAACATCACCAGGCACAGCGGGATGCCCGAGGTGGCGTAGAACATGCAGAAGATCTTGCCGCCCACCGTCTGAGGGGTGCTGTGCCCGTAGCCTGTGCGAAGGAAAGGGAGACTCAGATTCAGATGGTTTATTCATTGATGTGGTTACTTATATAGCGCCTATCCTCGGTCAGAGACCAAGCTCTAAGCGCTTTACATACACACGGGGACATTTGCACCACAGGCTGCCTACCTGGTTAGAGCCGACTGACGGCTGCTACTGGGCGCTCATCATTCGTTTCCTGTGTCATTCAATCAGATTTCAGACGCACACGCATGCACACTCACACAGACATGTAACATATTCATGTCAGGCCGAGGCCCCTCATGAAGGGGAATGTGACCAGACAATAATCATAATATCGATTATAGACATAGACGGGCGCAATAGCCGAGTGGTTAAAGCGTTGGACTGCCAATCTGAGGGTCCCGGGTTCGAATCACGGTGACGGCGCCTGGTGGGTAAAGGGTGGAGATTTTTACGATCTCCCAGGTCAACATATGCGCAGACCTGCTAGTGCCTGAACTCCCTTCGTGTATATATGCAAGCAGAAGATCAAATACCCACGTTAAAGATCCTGTAATCCATGTCAGCGTTCGGTGGGCTATGGAAACAAGAACATACCCAGCATGCACACCTACATGGCGGGGTAAAAACGGTCATACACGTAAAAGCCCACTCGTGTACATACGAGTGAACGCAGAAAAAGAAGAAGAAGATTATAGACATAAAGATATAAAAAAAAACCCAAAAAACTATGGATACATCAGGTTAATCAGGAACATTAAGAAGCAAGTATTTCCCTATTTCTAAAGGGCTTTGTGGAACAAACAAACAAACAAAACAA
>NC_134891.1:20233830-20243830 GCF_041734735.1 Babylonia areolata
TGACAATTTACCCAGAAATGAAAGAATATGTGATAAATGTTCCACAAACGACATTGCTGATGAGTTTCACTATTTGTTTGTGTGCTCAATTTTTGAAAGCATCAGACAAAAATGTTTATCTAAGTATTACAGAATAAGCCCAAACACTATTAAATTCCACCAATTATTTTCTGAAAAAAAAACCCCAAAAGAATACTGTTAAAACTTAAATCCTTGGTTTCTGCTATTCGCAGCTTTCTTTATTAATGTTCTGGCTATTGATACTTTTTTTTTTTCAATTGATTTTTTTGCTGTTTTTTGTATGTTTGCTTGTATTTATGAGTGAAATAGTACTTGTCAAAGGGTATAGTAAGTGACTGAACGAATGAGCCTACTTCTTGTTTTTGACATCACTCTTTCTGTATTTATTGGATGTGTGTAGATGGTGAACGTGTGTAATGTTTCAATGCCCCCGGGGGGGCACACGAAATAAACTCCTTGCCTTGCCTTGCAGACAGAGAGACAGAGAGAGTTCTGGCACACTGTCTGTCTACCAAGCACACACACACACACACACAATTGCTGTCCATCCATGTGGTCATTGTGAGAAGTCTCTGCCAACTTTCCGCCCACTCGGAATCGGTCAGACCGACCACGGAGGACCCGGGCTTGGTGGTACCGCTTCTGGTACCGTATTTGATTGTGGGTTGTTGTTTTGTTGTTGTTTTTTTGTTTGTTTTTTCAGTACTTGCTGGTTTGGTGTGTGCGTGTGCGTGTGCGTGCGTGCGCCTTGAGCTGACTTAATCAAGATTTTGCGCCTTTTAAATATCATTATTATTAGTGTAATATTTGTATGCATTTATCTAGTATTTATTTATTATTTATTTTATTTATTTATTTTTCTTAATTTTTGTAATTTTTTATTTATTTATTTTTTTCTCAAGGCCTGACTAAGCGCGCTGGGTTACGCTGCTGGTCAGGCATCTGCTTGGCAGATGTGGTGTAGCGTATATGGATTTGACTGAACGCAGTGACGCTTCCTTGAGCTACTGATACTGATACTGATACTTTTTCGCCGGGAGGTTTACATATTTACATGTTTTCATCTTGTCCATACGCCTGTTCTTTCATTTTGTCGAGTGACTGTATTTTAAGAGAGTGTCTCTGAGTGTCTCTGAATCATTTGCGCACGTGTGCTTGAATGTGTTCGTGTTGTGTTCCTGTAGCAGTGTTTCTTTTTCCCCTGAATGTTTTGGGAGAGGTTGAGTAGGCCGAGTCAGGTAGGTGGCACCCAGGGGCCGTATTCAAGAGAACATCGTGCCTGAGGGTAAATGTGTACCTGCGGGTAATCTGCCTGAGGCAAGGCAAACTGCCCGAAGGTAAGCAATATCCAGGATTCATTAACACTAGAGTCCACCCGCACGTCTACAAACCCGAAGGCTACCTGCGAAGCAGAGGTAAATATGGCGGATCTTTTTGCAGCATTTTTCTTTCTTTTTTTTTCTTAAAGGGAAAACAGACGTGCTTTACGGATAGCACGTGTTTTGCGAACTCTCTCGACAATGTTCCGAGCTGTGGTGCAATGAGAAGTGAAACTGAGAGCATGGCAGACGGGAATAATCGGGATTTAACTCTCTCCATACAAACGGCGAAAGAGACGACCTTAACAGCGTTTCATCCCAATTACCATCATCAAAATATTGCAAGCGAAGGCTCTTATACTGAAGACGTGAATGTTGACAAAGAATACCACAATTCTGACGATGGAAGCTAAATGTTGGGTCATTGAGACACCCACTGGACATCCGAGGGGTCTGTGTAGAGGAGAAGAGAGGACTGGCCGTACTGAGTGAGTTTTAAAAAAAACAAAAACAAAAAAAAAACAACAAAAAAACAACAACATGGGTTTGCTGTCTGAGCGAACCGCGTGTGTCTTGAAACGAAAGATAACTTATCCTTCAAGGTAAACTGTACCCGAGGGTCCCAACCATGTCAAAGATAACTTGCCTGAAGGCAAAATGAATTTTGTCTTGAATACGGCCCCAGGTGGATGCTCAATTGAGTGGAGTGGAGCCATCGTTTGGGCCCCCTAGTTTGTCAAACAATGTGTTTGACTTTGAAGACCCTTTGACCCGAGTTTGGGTGGTGGTGGTGGGTTTTTTTTTTAAACGTTTTGGTGCAGATAGTAAAAAAGGGAAATTACTCTGTAATTATGCTAGGGGACTTAATTGCTTTAAACTGATCTTTCTCACCTGAAACATTACATTTTGAAATTATACTCGATACATAAAAAGCTTGTGTGTTTTACTCTCAGTCACGAGTGAGTCTTGAAGGCCTTGCCTCTCTTGTTTTATGCTGGTATAAGTAGGCACTAGGGGAAGAACAAGTGTTCCGTTTTAATAATCTGTTTTGGTTCTTCTTTTTTTTTCAGTATTAAATTTTCAGGTTCTATAGAGACAACATTTTGTTGGGAAAAGGGGAAGGGGTTCAGAAAGGAATCCGAGACTTTATCTTTAACCTTTATCACTTTTTTCTGGCTTTCTTTCGCCTGGTTCATACTCATGTGTTTTGGGTTTTTGTTTTCCACTTTGTATTTCCTTGGTGAAATATAAGATGATAAATAATAATAATAATAATAATAATAATAAAGACACGGCGTTGTAATAATAAGTGAATTGAAACTGGTTTTTTTCTTCTTAAGCTGCAGTTCGGATTAGCCATATCGGAAAGGTTAATCCCAATTTGCCATTCGTTGCTCCTTCACGGACTGAATTTTGCCCATTTTCTTGCAAGAGATATGCATACCACTGCTAGTCTATATAATTATGCCTGTCCGTATTTGCCAGTCCATCTGTCTGTATGAATGTGTGTATATTTCTCTCTGGGTGTCGCTGTGTGTGTGTGTGTGTGTGTGTGTGTGCGCGCGCGCATGTCTGTATGAATGCCTTCATGTCTGCATGTCTGTCTGTATGTATATTAAGACTGGCCGAAACGTCAATAAGAAAATAACTGAATAATAATAATAATAATAGCAAGAATAATAATAATAATAATAATAAAGTAAATACGAACACAGAATCTCCCACTCTCTCTCACCTCCTTCTCCCTCTCCCGCACCCTCCCTTCCCCTCCTAACTGCCCCCCCTCCCCCCCCCCCCCCCACACACACCCGTCTCTCTTTTCCCTTTCTCTCTCCACCACAAAGTCTTTATAAGACGATATGCATAATATATATATATACGACGATAACATGCATAACATATAACACCACAATATGAATACAGTGGGGTTTTTTTATGTCCATGTACACCCATTTCTAAGGGGCCATAATAGCCTTTATGAATAAAACATCAGACATCAACTTCTGAGTTCCTTCTTTTACTCTCTCACTCCCCCACCCCCCATGCCCCCTCCTCTCTTTCTCCCTGCGTGTGATGACGAGCGAACTAGCGAGCGCATCCGTCGCGTGTGTCTCCTGTGTTGAGTTGTAACATCCTTCATCGGGTGATTACCTTTAAGTCCCCGAACACCGTTTCACCCACTGCTCTAAAAACACATGGATAGCTCATTGGCCAGGAAAGCTGAAGCCAACTGGACGCCATATTGTTTCTCGCACTCTGCTGTCAGTCCGTTGACAAATCGTCTGCTAACTGGTGGTAGTTTCTGAACTGTAACCGTGTATCTTCGATGAAATCTTGTTATGCCTGCCCCCACGACATGCCAAATCTGTCTTGATTGAAATCTGCCAATGGTTTATCTATCAAAGTTATTACAGGAAAACAGTGCCGTGACACGTGACGCAAACTTGCAGTGGAGACACACACTGGAATGTCAGCTTAACTCTCTCCATACGAACGGCGAAAGAGACGACAGCGTTTCATCCCAATTACCACCATCAAAATATTACAAGCGGAAGGCTCTTACACTGAAGGGGTGAACGTTGACAAAGAATACCACAATTCTGACGACGGAAGCTAAAAGTTGGGTCATTCAGACACCCACTGGACATCCGAGGGGTCTGTGTAGAGGAGAAGAGAGGACTGGCCGTATTGAGTGAGTTAAACGAACGCCGCGAGCAAGTGAAAGATTGCCGTGAAGCCAGCTGAGTGCTCGGGTGCACATATGAAGTCACCGCTTCGCGCTATACTTACGAGAAGCAAAATGGCTGATCGAACACTTCCGCTGGCTTCAGGGGCTCAAAGAAGGCATGTGCTATCCATGTATTTTTGGAGCAGTGCGTTTCACCCGATTTTGTCCTCTTTGAGGTCGTGTAACTGCTCACTTTCAGTTCATTCATACATTTTCATACGTTCGTTTATTTTATTTATTTTATTTTATTTATCTTATTTATTTATTTATTTATTATTATTATTATCATTAATTTTTTTTTCTCAAAGCCTGACTAAGCACGTGTGGGTTACGCTGCTGGTCAGGCATCTGCTTGGCAGGTGTGGTGTAACGTATATGGATTTGACCGAACGCAGTGACGCCTCCTTGAGCTACTGATACTGATACTGATACATCACTCAGAGGAAAGAGGAAAAGAAGGAGGATGACGACGACGACGAAATGGTGAAGAAAAAGAAGAAAAAAAAAAGAAAAAAAAAAAGAAAGAAGGAAAGAAGAAGAAAAAGAAAAAACAAGAAAGAAATAAAGACAGACAGTAAAAAAAGGAAAAAAAGAAAAAGAAAGAAAGACATTAAGAAAAACGAAAGAAAGAATAAGAAAGAAAGATAGAAAGAATGAATGACACAAGAACAAGACGACGATGACGATGATGATGATGAACAAGAAGCAGAAGCAGAAGAAGAAGAAGAAGACGATGATGATGATGATGATGATAATGATGGTGATGGTGATGATGAACAAGAAGAAGAAGAAGAAGGAGGAGGATAACAAGAAGAAGAATAAAGAGGAGGAGGAGGAGAAGGAGGAGCAGGAGGAGGCGAAGAAGAAGAAGAAGATGATGATGATGATGAACAAGAAGAAAAAAGGAGGAGGAGGAGGAGGGAGAGGAGAACAAGAAAAAGAACAAAGAACAAAGAACGTTTTTTGTGAACCACTGTCAATACCCGTTTGATCCGCACGGTTTATGCTTTTCTTTTCTTTTTTCCTTCTTCTTCTTCTTTTCTTTTAACCCTTTCTACGATGTAAACCTTTGAGGTAGACCTTCAAGGTTGTTGTAATGACTTAAAAAAAAAAAAGGAAGATAACGACAAAGAGAGACAGACAGAGAGAGAGAGAGAGAGGGGGGGGGGAGAGACAAAGAAAGAGAGAGAGATTGAGAGAGAGAGAGTGACAGACAAGAGACAGAGAAACCGAGAAAGGGAGCCGGAGAGAGAGGGTGGGGGGGAGGGAGAGAGATGGGGGGGGGGGAGGGGAGGAGAAGCTGGGCTGTGGGAGTGAGGGATGAAGAGGTCGATAATCGATAATGTGAGATAAAGAGAGAGAGAGACAGACAGAGACAGAGGAACAGAGAGACAGACACACACACACACAGTCAGAGACAGAGAGAGAGAGAGAAAGAGACAGAGACGAGAGAGAGAGACAGAGAGAGAAACCCAGAAAAACCCACAGAGAGAGAGACAGAGAGAGAGAGAGAGGGAGAGAAATAGAGAAATAAACACAGAGAGAGAGACAGAGACGAGGTTGACAGCAGGAGAGGGAGCAGCGTAGGACAGAGAGAAAAATAAACAACAAACAACAACAAAAACGCTGCTTTACAGCCAAGCCGACCACAAAGGGGGCTATTTCGGTGCTGAGAGGAAAGACTAAACTAGTGGAGGGGAGAGTTAGTGAGTGGGAAAAAGAGAGAGAGAGGGGGGGAGAGAGACAGACAGAGACAACAGACAGGGGGAGAGACAGACATACAGAGAGAGACAGACAGCCAGGCAGGCAGGAAAACAAGAGAGACAGAGACACAGAATGACAGCGAAATAGAGACAGACTCACAGAGAGACATACAGGTATAAGGACAGACAGACACAGACAGAAAGTCGGAAATCGACAGACAGAGAGAGAGAGAGAGAGAGAGAGAGAGAGAGAGAGAGAGAGAGACGGACAGAGACAGAGAGAGACAGAGACAGCGGGACACACACACAGAGACACACACACACACACACACACACACACACACACACAGTCACAGCGACACACAGAGAGAGACAGAGAGAAAGAGACAGAGTCGAGAGAGAGAGACAGAGACAGAGACGAGAGAGAGAGTCAGAGAGAGGCAGAGAGAGAAACCCAGAAAAACCCACAGAGAGAGACGGAGAGAGAGAGAGAGAGACATAGAGAGATAAATAGAGAGAGAGACGAGGTTGACAGCAGGAGAGGGAGCAGCGTAGGACAGAGAGAAAAATAAACAAACAAAAAACAAAAATGCTGCTTTACAGCCAAGCTGACCACAAAGGGGGCTATTTCGGGGCTGAGAGGAAAGACTAAACTAGTGAAGGAGGGGGAGAGTTAGTGAGTGGGAAAGAGAGAGAGAGAGGGGGGGCGGGGGGGGGGGGGGAAGAGACAGACAGCCAGGCAGGCAGGAAAACAAGAGACAGAGACACAGAATGACAGCGAAATAGAGACAGACTCACATAGAGACATACAAGTATAAGGACAGACAGTCACGGACAGAAAGTCGGAAATCGACAGAGAGAGAGAGAGAGAGAGAGAGAGAGAGAGAGAGAGAGAGAGAGAGAGAGAGAGAGAGAGAGAGACGGACAGAGACAGAGAGAGACAGAGACAGCGGGACACAGAGAGAGAGAGAGACACACACACACACACACAGTCACAGAGACACAGAGAGAGAGACAGAGAGAAAGAGACAGAGTCGAGAGAGAGAGACGGAGACGAGAGAGAGAGTCAGAGAGAGGCAGAGAGAGAAACCCAGAAAAACCCACAGAGAGAGACGGAGAGAGAGAGAGAGAGACATAGAGAGATAAATAGAGAAATAAATAGACAGAGAGAGAGACAGAGACGAGGTTGACAGCAGGAGAGGGAGCAGCGTAGGACAGAGAGAAAAATAAACAACAAACAACAACAAAAACGCTGCTTTACAGCCAAGCCGACCACAAAGGGGGCTATTTCGGTGCTGAGAGGAAAGACTAAACTAGTGGAGGGGAGAGTTAGTGAGTGGGAAAAAGAGAGAGAGAGGGGGGGGGGGGAGACAGACAAACAGAGAGACAGCCAGGCAGGCAGGAAAACAAGAGAGACAGAGACACAGAATGACAGCGAAATAGAGACAGACTCACAGAGAGACATACAGGTATAAGGACAAACAGACATAGACAAAGTCGGAAATCGACAGAGAGAGAAAGACAGACAGACAGACAGAGAGACAGAGACAGACAGACATACAGAGACAGACAGACAGGCATAATACAGACAAGACATGCGGTCAGACAGACAGACAGACGGATAAGCATGCAGACAAGAGTGCTCTAGAGAGAGAGAGAGAGAGAGAGAGAGAAAGGGGGGGCAGAGTGAGAGAGTGAGGGAGAGGGGGCGGGCAGGGTGAGAGAGTGAGAGGGGGGAGAGAGAGAGGGGAGGGGGGCACGTGAGAGAGAGAGGTGGGGGGGCAGGGTGAGAGAGAGAGGAGGGGGGAGGGAGAGAGAGAGGGGGGAGGCGGGCTGAGAGAGAGAGGGAAGGAGAGGGGGGAGGAGGACAGGTGAGAGAGAGGGGGGGGAGTGAGAGAGAGAGGAGGGGGGGCAGGGGGAGAGAGAGAGGGGGGGTGGTGGAGGGAGAGATGATGATATGAGTACTTATATATCGCATATATATATATATATATATATATATATATATATATATAATCCTCGGACGGAGACCACGCCCTTCACTTCAAATTAGTGAGGGAAGGAGAGCTGCTGAGTGGAATGGAAGGAGAGAGAGAGAGAGACAGAGAGAGACAGAGAGATAATCATTACCCAACACTGCGACGTCGCTAACAAAGCAACACCAAGACCAGCAGGGCCAGCCGTTATCGAGGCGACCGGTCGCTGACAGAGCACCCACCAGTTACCTGCCCCTCCGTGCGGCCACACGCCCCCTTTTAACCCCTGCACCGCTGACTCTGGGGTGAAGCGAGGTCAGTGTGGCATGAAAGCTAAAATGCAGTTTCCCACGTTATGTGTGTGTGTGTGTGTGTGTGTGTGTGTGTGTGTGTGTGTGTGTGTGTTCGTTCTTTAGTTTAACGTCTTTTCACTGTAAGTGATATTAGACGAGGGAAGGAAAAAATCGAGTGGGAGGAGGGGGAGGGATTACTGTGTACGCATACAAGTAAGTGAAAGTGTGTGTGCGTGTGCGTGTGTGTGTGTGTGAAATTACTGATTTAAGTTTTGTTTAAAAAATAAACAAAAAATCATAACAACATATTTCTAATGGAAAAACTAACAACTATAACAGCGAACCAACTGGACTATTTAACAAGGAGTTGAAAAAGTCATACATTAGCAATGGACTGCTGAAGATCGTCAACACTGAAGATGATTTCAGTTCAGGGATCTGAGACTTTAACATATCGCAAGTTGGTATATGATCGGCTGTTATGTGAGCACCACAGATGCAAGAAACATTACTGACATGTGTGTGTTCCTTAGTGGTTGTCGCTGGGGGTTTTTGCTGAACAGAAGCACTGCTCATCTCCTTTCAACAAGCTTCAGAAGTCAAGGGGTTAAACAACAGCTACCACCCCAAACTCTTCCTGACCGGGATCTTATTCATCTTCGCCCAGACACCAGATCCTGAGTGGTGATCTGGATGCTAGCTAGTTTGTTTGTTTTTTTTTTGTTTTTTTTTGGGGGGGGGGATGAGACGATAAACCCAAGCCCCCTGTGAAGCATGCACTTTGGGTACGCAAAAAAACCCAAAACACACACACACACACACACACCAACACCCCCCCACCCCAAATAAAACAACAACACCCCTCCCCAACACCTCCCACTCCAAATACCCCCCCCCCTCCCAAAAAACAACAACAAAAAAACAACAACAACAAAACAAAAAACCATCAAAAAACAACAAAACAACAACACCCCCTCCCAAAAAACACCCCCCCCCCAAAAAAAAACAAAAACAAAAAAAACAAGAAACAACAACAACAAAATACCCGGCAACAAAGGGGTATCCTGTAAGAAAAAAAAAGTAATAAAAACTGCAGAAAAATCCACTTAAAAAGTAAAACCAAAACACCTGCAGACAGAACAAAAGAAGAGAGAGAAAAAGAAAAAAAGAAAGAAAGAGAGAGAGAGAGAGAGAGAGAAAAAAAGAAACAAGGAAAAGAGCGTACGACTGCACTGTGTCAACGCGCTCTTCTTGGGGAGGAGAGAAACCCGAATTTCTGAAAGCCACACAGCTGCACAGAGAAATCTGTTGTGGCAAAAAGTAATACGATACGATACGAAACAATACAACACAACACAATACAATTCAATACGATACAATACTATACAATACAACACTCAATACCATACGATACGATACGATACAATACTATGCAATACAACAACCAATACGATACGATACGATATTATACAACACTCAATACGATACGATACAATACTATACAATACAACACAATACAATTCAATACGATACAATACAACACTCAATATCATACGATTCAATACGATACAATACAATACTATACAATACAACACTCAATGCCATACGATACGATACAATACTATACAAGACAACAATCAATACGATACGATACGATACGAAACAATACAACACAATACGATACAATACAATAAATACTATACAATACAATTCAATATGATGCGATACGATACGATGCGATACGATGCGATGCGATACGATACGATACCACCCAACGCGATGCGATAAAATACCATACAATAAAGCACAAGAAACCAATCGCGATCCCTCCTGTTTCACCACGATCACATGTACGAGAGGGATATATTCAGACACGACCCCTGGCAGGAATGATCATTTTTTGAGGTGTGCGGCCATTGCTCTTCAGCGGTGAGATTACAAGAAAAGGGTGGGGAGGGGT
>NC_134891.1:20248830-20258830 GCF_041734735.1 Babylonia areolata
AACAACACCACTCTGGATGATCAAAGTTTGAGCAACAACACCACTCTGGATGATCAAAGTTTGAGCAACAACACCCCTCTGGATGATCAAAGTTTGAGCAACAACAACACCACTCTGGATGATCAAAGTTTGAGCAACAACACCACTGTGGATGATCAAAGTTTGAGCAACAACACCACTCTGGATGATCAAAGTTTGAGCAACACCACCACCACTCTGGATGATCAAAGTTTGAGTAAAACACCACCCTGGATGATCAAAGTTTGAGTAAAACACCACTCTGGATGATCAAATTTTGAGCAACACCACCACCACTCTGGATGATCAAAGTTTGAGTAAAACACCACTCTGGATGATCAAAGTTTGAGCAACAACACCACTCTGGATGATCAAAGTTTGAGCAACAACACCACCCCTCTGGATGATCAAAGTTTGAGCAACAACACCCCTCTGGATGATCAAATTTTGAGCAACACCATCACCACTCTGGATGATCAAATTTTGAGCAACAACACCACCACTCTGGATGATCAAAGTTTGAGCAACACCACCACTCTGGATGATCAAAGTTTGAGCAACAACACCACTGTGGATGATCAAAGTTTGAGCAACAACACCACCACTCTGGATGATCAAAGTTTGAGCAACAACACCACTCTGGATGATCAAAGTTTGAGCAACAACACCACCACTCTGGATGATCAAAGTTTGAGCACTAATACCACTTTGGATGATCAAAGTTTGAGCAACAACACCACCCCTCTGGATGATCAAATTTTGAGCAACAACATCACTCTGGATGATCAAAGTTTGAGCAACACCATCACCACTCTGGATGATCAAATTTTGAGCAACAACACCACCCCTCTGGATGATCAAAGTTTGAGCAACAACACCACTCTGGATGATCAAAGTTTGAGCAACACCACCACCACTCTGGATGATCAAAGTTTGAGCACTAATACCACTTTGGATGATCAAATTTTGAGCAACACCACACCCCTCTGGATGATCAAAGTTTGAGCAACAACACCACCCTGGATGATCAAAGTTTGAGCAACAACACCACTCTGGATGATCAAAGTTTGAGCAACAACACCACTCTGGATGATCAAAGTTTGAGCAACAACACCACTCTGGATGATCAAAGTTTGAGCAACAACACCACCCTGGATGATCAAAGTTTGAGCAACAACACCACTCTGGATGATCAAATTTTGAGCAACACCACCACCCCTCTGGATGATCAAAGTTTGAGCAACAACACCACTCTGGATGATCAAAGTTTGAGCAACAACACCACCACTCTGGATGATCAAAGTCATAGCAACAACACCACCACTCTGGATGATCAAAGTTTGAGCAACAACACCACTCTGGATGATCAAAGTTTGAGCACTAATACCACTTTGGATGATCAAATTTTGAGCAACAACACCACCCCTCTGGATGATCAAAGTTTGAGCAACAACACCACTCTGGATGATCAAAGTTTGAGCAACAACACCACTGTGGATGATCAAAGTTTGAGCAACAACACCACCCCTCTGGATGATCAAATTTTGAGCAACAACACCACCCCTCTGGATGATCAAAGTTTGAGCAACAACACCACCCCTCTGGATGATCAAAGTTTGAGCAACAACACCACCCCTCTGGATGATCAAAGTTTGAGCAACAACACCACCCTGGATGATCAAAGTTTGAGCAACAACACCACCCTGGATGATCAAAGTTTGAGCAACACCACCACTCTGGATGATCAAAGTTTGAGCAACAACACCACTCTGGATGATCAAAGTTTGAGCAACAACACCACCCTGGATGATCAAAGTTTGAGCAACAACACCACCCTGGATGATCAAAGTTTGAGCAACAACACCACCCTGGATGATCAAAGTTTGAGCAACAACACCACCCTGGATGATCAAAGTTTGAGCAACAACACCACCACTCTGGATGATCAAAGTTTGAGCAACAACACCACTCTGGATGATCAAAGTTTGAGCAACAACACCACTGTGGATGATCAAAGTCTGAGCAACAACGCTACTATAGATGATCAAAGTTTGAGTAAAACACCACTCTGGATGATCAAAGTTTGAGTAATAATAATATCCCTGGTAGCTAGGAAGTAAACATAACGGCACAAGAATGAATCAAATTAACAACTCTCGCTCGGGCGTTTTATCCAGTGAGAAAGCATACGCTCCATGTACAACGACCAGGTTTGGAATGACAAAAATGTTAAGATCAATGAAAAAAAACGGATCTGAAGTATGGGCAGATTGATATATTTTTTTTCTCTTCCTTGTTTTTCCTGGTCATCTAATGCCCATAATTTGTTCCGAAGATTTTTTTTTTTTTTTTTTTGTAAATTTAATGCACATTATTAGTTTTGAAGAATATTTTGTTTGTTTGTTTGGGCGCTTTTTTTTTCTTTTTTTTTGAAATTAAATATCCATCATTAGTGTAGAAGATTGTGTTTTGTGAGTGCGAAATGGTTGGGGAATGCTGCGAAAATTGTGCAACAAGACATTCAAACAAATGAAAAATAAAATAGATTAAAAAAAAACAATAGAAAGCAGAAGCACTGGTTGATTTCCTTATTACCTCACACAGGTTTTTTTTTTTTTCTCTCATGTTGTTCAGCCAAAGAAAGAAAGGAAAGTACCTGGTTCGAAAAAGAAAACGAACATTATCCCACAAAAAAAGCAGCCTGGGCATAAAGACAATGTTGTACTCTGAGCAAATGGACAGAAGCACGCGACAGTAACAAAATGAAGACAGAATCAATGCAACAGAGAGAGAGAGAGAGATCCACGCACTACACTATACGTACTATATATATACACACTGATACCTTCCCGTTCTTAACAGTTCTATTAGATATCCTCATACGGGGTGATGTCTGTACCATAGGGGTTCTGTTGCTGAGCGCTCAATTCAAACTGTGGAAAACAGTTGTGCTTCATGACGTACCGTTTCAATAATAAACAAATCAATCAATAAACCAAACATTTACAGCACAAAACTTTAAATAAATAAATAGATAAACAACTAGATAAATAAATAAATAAATAAATAAACAAATGAACGAATATATAAGACAAAGAAAGAAAGAAAGAATGAAAGAAAGCAAAACCAAGCAATGAATAAAATGATAAACGAATAATAAACAAACAAATGAATACATCGATTCAGTAATCATTTGATAAATAAATAAATGCATAAATAAACAAATAAATAAATAAAAAGAAAAGAAAACATAAAAACGCGGTTCTCAGCATGGTACATTCCCACATAAAAAATTAAAAAAAATTTAAACACCGCCGGAAAAAAAGAGCACAAATAACACAACCCGTCCACTCCCCTTAAACCCCCACTGAACCCCCCCCACCCCCCCCGGCCCCCTCAAACTCCGCCCCCGGCCACCCTCCCTCCTCCCACGCCCCCTAAACTAGCACTGACAGGTCTGTTTGGCACTTCCACTCTTTCTCCCTTTGCCCCTGTCAGCTGAAGGAAAGCCCCCACCCCTACCCCTCCCCAGACCTCACCCCTCCTCCACTATACCCCCTAGCCCCCAAACCCTGTCAACTTCATTTTCTACCCTGCCCTGTCCAGTACTGTCCCTGTGCCGTCCCTGTAGACAGCAAGCGGAGTGATGGCTTGTCAGAAAGTGTGGGGGTGAACAGACAGGACTTTTGTCCCCCCCCCACACACACAAGGCCCAGCTGTCTGGAACCAACTCCCTCTGCAGATCAGGTCCTTCTGCTTCTTCTTCTTCTCCTGCTTCTTCTTCGTCGTCTTGTTCTTCATCTTGTTGTTCTTCTTATTCCCCTGCTCCTGTTCTTCTTGTTCTGTTTCTTCTTCTTATTCTTCTTCTGCTTCTTTTTCTGTTTCTTCTTCTTCTTCTTCTTCCTCTTCTGCTTCTTCTTGTTCTTCTTGTTCAGTTTCTGCTTATTGCTCTTCTTGTTCTGTTTCTGCTTATTGTTCTTCTTGTTCTGTTTCTGCTTCTTCTTCGTCTGCCTCTTCTTCTGTTACTGCTTCTTCTTTTTCTTCTTCTTCTCCTTCTGCATCCTCCTCTTCTTCTTTATTCACTCAGTCAAGCCTTCCCTGAAAACCTACTTCTTGACACTAATGCCGAATACACTAGCGCCATTTCATTGTTCTCGTTGTGTGCTTCTCTCTGTGTGTGTGTGTGTGTGTGTGTGTGTGTGTGTGTGTGTGTGTGTGTGTGTGTGTGTGTGTGTGTGTGTGTGTGTGTGTGTTTAACCCTTTTTTGTCGTAAAGCGCCTATAGCCTTATCTAGAGAATGGGCGCTGCATACATTCACATTATTATCATTCTATTTATTGTTATTATCCTCATCATTATTATTGTTCTTGTCACTTTTTTGTTGTTGCTTGTTGTTGTTGTTATTCAGGATCACACACAATCAATGATCACAGCGACACCAGCATACACTCTGCCCAGCATACACTTAGGAAAATCCTACACTAGACACGTAGACATACGAACATTCTTCACTCTAGGCAAACCCGTCGTACACTGGGAAAATTCTTCGAGCTAGGCAGACCTAGTGTAGACATTGGATAATTCTTCACGCTAGGCGAACCCAGTGTAAACACAGGACAATTCTTCATGCTAGGCAAACCTAGTGTACACATAAAAACATTCTTCATCCTAGGCAAACCTAGTGTACACATAGGAAAATTCTTCATCCTAGGCAAACCTAGTGTAGACACAGGATAATTCTTCACGCTAGGCAAACCCAGTGTACACAAAGGAAAACTCTTCATCCTAGGCAAACCTAGTGTACACGTAGGAAAATTCTTCTTGAAAATTCTTCATGTCAAGGGCATGGCATTTAGGTTATCACTAACTGCCCCATATACAAAATATTGTGAAAATATTGAATGTATTTGCAAGGGTCGTTTAACGGTAGAGCACGTTTTAACCCGCTGTTTAGAAATGAAACCTTTTTTTTTGCCTCCAGAAATTAATAAACACGTGTTACCACTTTCAAATTTTCATGTTTTTTGGGGAAAAGTTCTGTATTTCAAAATATTATTAAAGATAGCTAGTTATGTGTTAAATAGTCCAGTTGGTTGGTTATTGTAGGTCCCCACACCATCCTCTTTTTAAATAATAACCAATAGTAGTGCATACAATATTTGATTTTCTGTTCTAATCCCGCTTCCTACACCCCCTCCCCTCCCACACACACTCTTCCAGTTCTTTGGTTTTTTTCTTTCTCCTTCACTGATACCCACTCTCCATTTTTACATTTTGTACTCCATCTTTTCCACATTGTGCTCTCTCTCTCTCTCTTTCTTCTTTCCTCAATACCCCCCGGCCCCCACAGCCCCCCACCTCAACCGCCCCCTTTTCGGTTGAATATTTCTTCCCCTGCCACTGATTTTTCATGTATGATGATTTCTAATTAACGATCGTAATAATCACCATTATGATAGAAAAAAAAAGATTATACAGATAATAATAATAATAACTATGTTATTAATATAATTTATTTTCAGTCTAATATCACCATCTAGCAGACTATAAATGAATAAGCGAACGAACCTTGACGCTGGGTAAATATAGTGCAGACACCAACGATGTGGAGTGATGGCCTAGAGGTAACGCGTCCGCCTAGGAAGCGAGGGAATCTGAACGCGCTGGTTCCAATCACGGCTCAGCCGCCGATATTTTCTCCCCCTCCATTAGACCTTGAGTGGTGGTCTGGACGCTAGTCATTCGGATGAGACGATAAACCGAGGTCCCGTGTGCAGCATGCACTTAGCGCACGTAAAAGAACCCACGACAACAAAAGGGTTTGTTCCTGGCAAACCTCTGTAGAAAAATCCACTTCGATAAGAAAAACAAATCAAACTGCACGCAGGACAAAAAAACACACAAAAAACCCAAAAAATGTCTGGCGATGTAGTGCAGCGACGCGCTCTCCCAGGGGAGAGCAGCCCGAATTTCACACAGAGAAATCTTGTGATAAAATGAAATACAAATGCAAATGCTCATGGTTCGAGTCCCCGTTTCGGCATGCCGTTGTGTCTGTAGGAAGGAAGGAATTTTTGTTATGTCCCGTCACACATATCGGTGATTGAAGACATTTTGTTAAAGTATTTATGAATACATCTGAGTATTATCAGTTAGAAGGGGCGGGAGATGTGGATGAATGGAGGGTTGGGGGAAACTGGGCAAATGAGGGTAAAAATGTGGGTGAAATTTGGAAGAAAAACACAAACAAACAAACAAAAAACCCTCTAAATACAGTTACAGGAAATTACTTAAAGGACTTCGTAAAAGAGAAGTCGTTAAACTGACAAGCGAAACAACTGATAATGAATGCAAAAAGTCAAAAACATCAACGTTCTCAGTCACTTGTGAAGACACACTTTCGTGTTACAAAAGGCTTCATCAAGCTACAGTGGAAAAAAAAAATAATAAAAATAAAACACCGCCGTCTGTAGGAAAGCCACTTTACACCGATTTTCCCCCCTCCACGCAGGAGTGAATGGGTACCCAGGGAAGTTTTTTAAAATGGCAGAAGGAGAGGATTGGGCCCCGCCTTCCCACACCCAGCCCTTGACTCAGTGGATATGAATTCACTTCCTCGATGGCACCCGTAAAAAAGGCTATGGGACCATTAGCCTTTAAAAAAAACAAAAACAAAAAAAAAAAAAAAAAACAAATATTGTACAACTACTTTCAAGTCGAAAACACGTGAGTAATGAGATTATTATACTTTATCTGCAGTGGGCACTGTGTATCAAGTACATCGTGTTTGGTTTTTGTCTGGTGCACGACTTCCAAAAGAAAAAGAAAAATCTGTACCAAGAGGACAAGGGCTGCTGACTCGTACAGCGCACGCGACCGCCTCGTAACTTGTCTCCATTTGTCTGTTCATTCTGTAGCAACTACCGTGGAGGTCAGTTTGTATTTTGTATTTGTATTTTGTATTTCTTTTTATCACAACAGATTTCTCAGTGTGAAACTCAGGCTGCTCTCCCCAGGGAGAGCACGTCGCCACACTATAGCGCCACCCAATTTTTTTGTATTTTTTCCTGCATGCAGTTTTATTTCTTTTTCCTATCGAAGTGGATTTTTCTACAGAATTTTGCCAGGAACAACGCTTTTGTTGACGTGGGTTCTTGTGCGTGCGCTAAGAGCATGCTGCACACGGGACCTCGGTTTATCGTCTCATCCGAATGACTAGCGTGCAGACCACCACTCAAGGTCTAGTGGAGGGGGAGATAATATCGGCGGCTGAGCCGTGATTGGAACCAGCGCGCTCAGATTCTCTCGCTTCCAAGGCGGACGCGTTACCTCTAGGCCATCACTCCACATCATTGGTGTCTGCACTAGGTTTACCCAGCGTTAAGATTCGTTCGTTTATTCATTTATAGTCTGTTAGATGATGATATTAGACTGAAAATAAATGATATTAATAACATTGTTATTATTAATATCTGTATTATCTTTTTTTTCTATCATAATGGTGATTATTACGATCATTAATTAGAAATCATCATACATGAAAAAAATGAAGCACCTGTAGGACATCACTCCACACTCTATCCGGGGGGGGGTTTATGCAGGGTTTCACAGACCATCTCATAACATGTCTCCATTTGTCTGTTCCTTCTGTAGCAAATACCGTGGAGGTCAGTTTATGTAGGGTTTCACAGAGGTAGCGCGTACAGCGATCAGATTCGTAAGACTATGTGGTGGGTTAGGGGTGGGAGGGGCGTGGGTAATGGTAAGACCAGTGCGTCCGGCAGAAGAAAAATCTGTGCGTCGTTTGGTGAGGGGGGTGGGGGTGGGGGTGGGGTGGGGGGGGGGGCGTCAACTTTTCTTCTTCTTTTTTTCTTCAATAATTATGTTGATCTTATTGCATGTCTTTTGACGTATATGTATTATAATGTCCAAGATGATTTCTTTGATTATCCCACACACAGAATCCACACACTCACATCAGAGCAACCTAAATCTCGGACAACTCCAAACTCATGTATAATGTTAAAATATTCACTGAAATTGTCCATGAAAACCGATTATTCAGACAAAGAACGTAGCGTATTTGGAAGAATACTACTCTGAATACATTTTGAAACAATGAAATAATCGAAAACTGACATGTTTTTGTTGTTGTTTTTTAAAGGAAAAAAAGTTGTTGTTTTTTTGTTTTTTTGTTGTTGTTGTTGTTGTTGTTGTTGTTTTTGTTTGTTTCTTGTTGTTGTTGTTTTTTTTTTTTGGGGGGGGGGGGGAGTTGGCCAATGAAAAAGGCGCGTGAAAGCACAAAAAACAACAACAAAAAACAAAACCATTCTGGTGCTCCATGCCCTGCACACAACTGAGGCAAATAAAAAATAAAAAAATAAAAAAGGAACATTCTTTAACTAAGCAAACTTAGCAATGCAAAGATCGCCGCATGCATCCCACCCACCCCAACCCCCTGGTCCCTGCCAAGGTCTTTTTCTTTAAATGTACAACAATAATGACGGCTCAGTGATATATATTTATACTTGAAAAAACAGATGTATGTGAATGTGTAAGTATGCGAGTATGTAAATAATATATGTATGTGTGTATTCATCTCCATTTATGTGTCTGCAGTAATAATGAGGACTGGAGGATGCAGGTTGCCAGATCACCTGTGGCGCCCCAACGGTCCACAAGACTACGGGATAGGTGAAGGTGAAGGTGAAGTAATAATGTTTAACATGACTGTGTAATGGGTGTTTTATATAGTCACTAAAGGAAATGTGTCAATACATAAGATACTCCATATGTTGTTTTTTTTGTGTGTGTTTTTTGTTTTGTTTTGTTTTGTTTTTTTTTTCAGAAAACAAGGTATAGGTGTTCTTTTCATATCACATTACGTTAGCTAAGCAAAGTGTCCAGAACTCTGTGTCGATGCTAGGTAAATGTCTGTCATATGTTATAAAACTGCACTGTTATACACATGATGAAAATGTGTCCACCTTGACCAAATTGATAAAAAAAATTTTTTTTTAAATGCATCCCCCCCCCTTCCCTTTCTTCCGACACAACACTGTCGCACGCGACAATTGGGATGTCTATAAAAAGCAGGTAGGAAAGAGAGAGGACGAGAGAGTCACTCAGTTCCGAGCTTTTGTCTTCTCTCTCTCTCTCTCTCTCTGAGGGTCCACACCACAGGGATGTGGGCGGTGGAGGTGGGTGACGTGTGGTGACAGTCAAAGCCTGAAGCAGCAGCAAGGGCATGATGCTTTTTATCTGGGAAGTGCTTTTCCGCCTTGAAGACGGCCCGCCACACACAGTGTTCTCTCGAGCTTTTTGGTCTTCTCCTCCTCTGTCAGCCACAGCCACAGCCAGCAGTGAACAGAACCTGCAGCTTCCTCTCCTCTGAGAATAGGCGTCCTGGCGACAAGAGGGGAAGGGAGGGAGGGTGGGTGGGGTGGGTAGGGTAGGGTTGGGATTGGTTGGGGTAGATGGGATCCCCTTCCAACATCTTTCTGCCTTCTCGTTACCCCCTCGGTACCAACGAAGACAAATCAGGATGAAAGATCAGCATGTGTGTGTGTGTGTGTGTGTGTGTGTGTGTGTGTGTGTGTGTGTGTGTGTGTGTGACAGACAGACAGACAGACAGACAGACAGAGACAGAAAGACAAACACAATGAGAGAGAGAGTCAGAGAGACAGCCAACATCTTTCCACTTCCTCCCCCTCCAGTTCCACGACCTCCAAATCGGGAAGAAAGAAGAGAGTGTGAAGGTTTATACCGTTCGATCTGAGGCAGGGAGCCTGGAACGCTGCACCATTTTCTTGTCTCTTTTATCTCACCGGGACACAGCCAGCTCTACCTCCAACGTGCACGTGCAACAAGCTTGCATTGTGTCTGGCGGTGTGGCACATATCTAGAAAAATGGGGCTGTGCAATAAGTCTTCGTTTGTGGACATGGGGATTGGAGACAAGCTAGACAGAAACACAGACATGG
>NC_134891.1:20263830-20286330 GCF_041734735.1 Babylonia areolata
ACCCATCTCCATGATAGTTCTGCCACGGCCTACAAAAGACCCATGTCAATGATATTTCTGACATAGCCTACAAAAGACCTACCTCCATGATATTTCTGACAGAGCCTACAAAAGACCCATCTCCATATTATTTCCGACACAGCCTACAACAGACCCATGTCTATGACTATATTCTGACGAGGCCTACAGAAGACCCATGTCTATGACTATATTCTGACGAGGCCTACAAAAGACCCCCCATGTCCAATTTATGGGCAGCTGCTTTCTTTAGCTCCTACGGCAACTGCTTCTCTTCAGCTGGCAGAGCAGCCAGGAGCTAATAGCATCGTCTGATCAGCTTTTCGCAGAGCGAAACAACCCTCAATGCCAGCCCCCACACACACACCCACCCCCCTCGCCCCACAGCCCCCCCTCCCCCAACCAGCCCCCAGTTTGCTGCTGGTGCTGTCCATGTTTACCTCCCCTTGTAAGGCAGTGACGGGTCATGGAGCACTCAACACTACCGAGAACTCGCACTCACTGGTCTCTTCTGCCCCTCGTTGCGCAACTCTCGTTATTCGGGGAGTCATGCTTAGACCAGGATCTATTTTCGACGCGCGCTTCTTGCATGGTTCCCCCCCTCTTCTTTGGGGGTGGTGCAGGTGGGGAGGTGAAGGGAAGGGGCTGGAGGGTGGTGGTGGGGGTGGGGGAGGGGGTGGTAGTGGGAGGAAGATACCATACTGTTCGTAATATCCATGTTTTGTTATAGACTACCTACCTGGGTTTACTCGCAGCTGTACTTGTGTCCAAAGAGCACACAAAAATATAGTGTGGATCAACGTATGCAGTTTACACATCATCTAATCGCACAATTCCAATTCCTACAATTTAAAAAAAATATTGAAGAAAAACGCCAGAAACAGGAGAATACCGAAAATGGGTTTCTGTGTTGAATGTTTCTTACCATTTTCAAACTGTTCTTTATTAAAAGTTAGCTAGTTATGTGTTAAAATAGTCCAGTTGGTTGTTTATTATAGGTCCCCCCACATGAACCTCTTTTCAAAAAATAATCTACAGAAGTAGTGCATACAATATTTGATTAATGATAATTTTTTTTTGTCCCTAATCCCGCTTCCCCCGGCCCCCCTCTCACACACCCCCTTCCAATATTATGTGTTTTTTCTTTCCCCAATCACTGACACTCACCCTCTGCATTTTACATTTTGTACTCGATCTTTTCCACATTCTGTTTTCTCTCTCTCTCTTCCTTTCTTAGTCCCCTCCCCCTTGCCCCCTCCCCTACACCTCAACCGCCCCCCCTTTTCATTCGAATATACAGAAATGTCGATTTCTAATTAATAATAACAATCATCATTATGATAGAAATGATAATAATCCAAATAATAATAATAATCATTTATTTTCAGTCTAATATCATCATCTTAGATGAACAGACTATAAATAAATAAACGATATCGTGGTCGGAACGTTTGTGATTTTGATAAAGATCAATATTGTCTCGGAGAACGCGCCCGATCCATCAATCATAAATTTAGCGAAGGAATTAGCCCTGTCCGGACTGACAATCACGAAAATCTTGGTGGTTTTTGTGATAATTTATCGAAGCTTGAAAGTCACGTTGAAGAGAGGGAAAGTTTGAAACTGTGATATCCGTATTATGATCGTAAAACAAGGAAAAGACTAACTAGATGCAACTGTTTGGTTTTTAGCACACAATTTTCGCTTCAACAAACACTTGATAAAAGAAATTTGATTGGAGTCAATTGCCCCAGATGAACATCACGATAGTAAAAAAAAAAAAAGACGTTTTGAATAACAACTCATCCACCTGAACATCACGCGTGTATTGGAGAAAACAAATCCTACGTAACTTTCTGCTTTACGTATCCATGTCAGTGCGTAAAATCAAACCACTTTCCAACATTTTCCAACATCGTTAGCAAAACAAGTCAATAAACAAATCAATTAAATGATTTTATAAAGTCGAACGAAGAAAATATTAAGTATGGATGATATCCCTTCCACTCCCCATAACAAACAACCAACAACAACAAAAATGCAAACAAACAAACAAAAAAAAACAAAAAAAAAACTGATTGACAAATAGACAGATATATAATTATAAATGAATAAATGAAGAAAAGCAAAAAACGAAAAAAAACCCATGGTGTTGTTGTTTTTTTTCCACTGGTTTTTACTGCAACAGATTATTATTTTTTATTTTTTTATTTTTTGGATGATTCAATGTAAAGGACTTACAAGACCCACAATCAAAGCCAGGCGAATTACCCCCCCCCCCCCACCCCCCACCCCATTTCACTCTCCATCCCTACCACCCCACCCACCCTCCCCTTCTCCTCCGCGCGAACAGGGTCGACCAAAAGGGCGGAAGGACAAAAAGGCGCAGACCATAAAGACAGAAACAGCTTTTCATTTCTCTCACCGAGTGTACGCTGAATTTCAATAAATCTCGAAACAATTATTGGCACGACTCTCTCTCTCTCTCTCTGTGTGTGTGTGTGTGTGTGTGTGTGTGTGTGTGTGTGTGTGTGTGTGTGTGTGTATGTGTGTGTGTGTGTGTGTCTGTGTGTTTGACTGTATTCTGAGTGTGTGTGTGTGTGTGCATGTGTGCGTGCATGTGAATGTGCGATCGCGCGCGCATGTGTGTGTGCATGTGAAAAAGTTGATGAATGTAACACGACACGACTGAGACCCCAAATTTCATTATCTTTTCGATAAGCACACACACACACACACACTTACACACACACACCCTTACACACACACACACACACACACAAATACACACATACACACTTACACAGACACACACAGACACACACTCACTCACTCACTCTCCTGCCCCCACACCAATCCGAAATGCAAACACACACCACAAATAAATATACACAAAATCAAACATACATGTGCACAAACACACACGTACACACACACAGCCCTCCCCTTTCCCACCCCTTCCCCACTACCACCACCTACCCAACCATCCACTAAAGACACCCTCCAGCTCTTACTCCCACCCCCCCCCCCCCCCCAAAAATGAGAAAAGAGAAAAGAAAACACACCGACAGTAGTAATCAGTGACAGTGAAGAAGGCACACAAACACACCCACTCAACCCCCCCACCCCCCTCCCTCCCCATAACACACACACGCACAAAACCCCCAACCCCCTCCACACCCCCACCACATCCACACACAAAACATACACACACACACAAACAAACTCACCAATAGTGGTAATCACAGTCAGAGCGAAGTAGAAGGCCCCGGCGAACTTCCACTGGGTGCCGGCCTTGTAAGGCACGAGCTTGACTACGTTCTTCCTCATCGTCTCCAGGTCCTCCGAGGAGATGTTGTACTTCTCCTGGATCGACCGCTCCGTCGCCGTCAGCGTGCGGTTGTTCTCCACCTCGAACTCTGACTCCAGGGCGTCGAAGACCGCCGCCCCGACCAGCAAGTAGGTGAAGCAGCAGACGATGAGCGACAGAGTCCGCACGTTCTGCTTGTCCATGATGTTTCTCATCCAGACCGCCTTTGTCCTCACCGCCGGCGTCGGGCCGTGGTGACACCAGCGGAACCGGAAAAGGAGCGTCGCCGCCGCGCGTATGGCCGTGCTCGACGGCCAGGCCCCTGGCGCGCGACTGACTGACGGCGGCCGACAGTGCCGCTGCGGCTGCCGCAAGTGCCGTTGTTGTGTTGTTGTTGTTGCGGGTTGGGGTGGTCCTTGTCCTTGATTCCTTCCAAACGGTGCTGGCTGGTGGTGTTTGGACGAGGATGAGTGTTTTGGGATTCCTGTGATAAAGGCTGATTGCCTTCAACTTTCTTCTTGCTCTTGTTGTGCCAAAAATGGTGTGGTTGGTGGTTTGGTTGTTGGCTGATTGGTTGGTTGGTTGGTGGTGGTGGTGGTGGCGTTTTGACGACGATTAGTATTTTTGGATTACTGTGAAAAAGTCGGTTGGTGGTTGGTGGTGTTTTGTGACGACGATGAGTGTTTTTTGGATTGCTTTGAAAAAGGCAAACTGATTGCCTTCAGCTTTTGTTCTTGCTGTTGCTGTTGTTGTTTTTTTCGTTGTTAAATGATGACCTTGTTTTGTTTTTATGTTTTTGTGTTGTTGTTGGTTTTTTTATCGTTTTTTGAAGGATGTTGGTTTAACAATTTTTAGTTTGTATTGGACTCCTATAGAAAGACGAAATCCCTTCAACGTCGTCGTTGTGTTGTTGCTTACACGGATCCCTGAGAGATCTTGGTTTGACGACGATTAGTGTTTTGGATTCCTGTAAAAAGGTGAATTCCCTTCAGCAAAATTAAATGTGCATTGGATTTCCCGCTGCTGTTACAAGACAATAAACGCTCAGACCGACAACGCTCGACGAGGTTCGAGACCTCGCTTATGTTTGAGGTTGTTTTGGTTTTTTCTTTTCCTCTCAAGACAAGCTCATGACTGGATGGGCCCCGTTGAGTGAAGCAGCTAAACTGTTGCGAAGGCAGAAAACAAGAGTCCAACGGTATTTTATTCCTTCAACCCTCATCGTGTTTTAGAATTCGATGATTTCCAGATGGTCCATCATGCAGAAGTAAGGCAGGGAAAAGGGCTGGTCTACTGATTTAGCTTCTTCCTTCTCGTAGCAGCAGACCACTCCTGGACAACACCAACATCAAAGCTTCCTCCGCGGAGCCACCCAAGAAAGCACACTCCACATTCTCTTGAGGAAATTCACCACACATATGTACACACAAAATCGACGCGTCCCAGCACACCCACACCCACACACAGACACACACACACAGACACACACAACTTGTGCTCTCTATTCTCTCCCTACACTTTCGTCTATTTTCAAAAGGACAACATGGATTTTTTCCCCCACGAAGCCGCAATGTGACAAATTAACCAAATAGCGCTGGTGACCTTTTTCCGCGCAAAAGGCTGATCACAGTGGGTTCTTGTCTCTCGTTGTGGAGCGAAAACTGCATCGTTCCATAGTCCTAGTCATAGCCCTGTGCAGCAGAGAACGACAGTTGTACTGCTCTGTCCGCTTTCATAATAGAGTGCAGTCACACTGCCGTTTGCACAACGTTTTACTTCTGTGTTGGAAGATACTTCTGCCTTCCCCTGTAATTCGCTCATCATCAATAGCACCAAATGCTCAGTCACCACATCGCAAACACTCCTGTGCACTAATTCTGACCGCATACCTTTCAGACTGCCCACATCAATATCTGCATTTTATTTCGCAGTGGAATAGAAGTAAAATATTTTTTCAACGGATGTTGATGTTGTGTTGGTTTCTCATCGAACGGAAGCAGGGATATTTTCTACGGCTTTTGTTCGCTCGTTGATGGGAATGGAATTTCTCCCTCTTCTGCTTTCTTTTCTCGTGAAGGGGCGGCAGACAAATCGCAATCATCGACAGGGAGGTGCAGAACAGAAGCTGCTGTTAGCGCCGTTTGGCAGGAAAATGGTGGTGGGGGCTAGGGGGAAGGGGGGGGGGGGGTAGGGGTTGCCTTTGGCAAGAGCTGTATTCTAAGCTTGGCGTGTGAATGGAGCGATAACACAGATTGGCCAGCTTCAAACCCCACAATAGCCTTTCTTGGCAATGGTGAAGAACAATTCATTGATCTCCCCCCACCCTTTCCCCCTACACACACACTCTCTCTCTCTCTCTCTCAGCGCTGAAAACAGAAATGGCCAACTTGATCTACCTCTTTGAAGTGTACTGCTATTTTCCTTCAATTCCCGTTCACTCTGTGACGTCGATGGGTTGATGGTACTACGCGTGAATTCGTATATACACCGCACAACCCAACACACAACAGATAAATGAGGAGCAAACACTGAAGAGACGTTCCTTGTTTCGATGAAGATCATCCAAAAGCACACACCACAGTCTTGTCAGCTGCCTCAGTTACACATATTTTCTTTCTGGTGATGGTGTCACGAATGGAAATTGCACCGTCTCCTCATTTGAATATTTTACCTGTGAGTCACACAGAAAGGTTTTGCTCACGGACGAAAACCTTTACACTTCACACGTGTGAACAAACTCAACAGACTTTTCTCCAGTGGTTCTCTGGTGAGACACCGAAGAGCATACCGTCAGAACGCGCGCGCACACGTACACCTGTCAGAGTTCAGGCGGAGAATGATTTCAGATCAATATTCAGACTGACAGCAGGTGGAGATGAACCCAGGCACACTGATGCAGATGTGGTGGTAACAGCGTTACTCAGTCTTTGCAGCTTCACCGAGCTAACCCAAGCAACTGACCATTGTCAATTCAGCACGACGTGAGGCCTATGCAGCATGGACGAGGTTCACAGCGGCTCCCTTCGTGTGTGATCAGTGATTGTTTGGGGATTCAGCGTACACCCTGACTGACAAAACAAAACCAACATAAACTACACGATACGAAAGTAGGAAAGTAAGGAAATGATTAATTTCAAATAAAGAACACTGTCAACCGTGTCTTATCCGATGTAACCACTTCCAAGCGGACTTAAACTCTCTGTATCTTACCCGATGTAACTGCTTCCAAGCGGATTCAAACTGTATCTTATCCGATGTAAATATTTCCAAGCGGGTTTAAACAGCATCTTATCCGATGTAACTACTTCCATCCGGATTTAAACTGTATCTTATCCGATGTAACTGCTTCCAAGTAGATTTAAACTGTATCTTATCCGCTGTAACTGGTTCCAAGCGGATTTAAACTGTATCTTATCCGATGTAACTGCTTCCAAGTAGATTTCAACTGTATCTTATCCGCTGTAACTGGTTCCAAGCGGATTTAAACTGTATCTTATCCGATGTAACTATTTCCAACCGGATTCGAACTGTTATCCGATGTAACTGCTTCCAAGATGATTTAAACTGTATCTTATCCGATGTAACTAGTTCCAATCGGATTTAAACTGTATCTTATCCGATGTAACTGGTTCCAAGCGGATTTAAACTGTATCTTATCCGATGTAACTAGTTCCAATCGGATTTAAACTGTATCTTATCCGATGTAACTACTTCAAAGCGGATTTAAACTTTCTGTATCTTATCCGCGATCCGGTGTAACTATTTTCCGAACGGATTTACACTCTCGAAACTCAAGTGTTATTTTATGTATGCAGCAACAGGAATATACCCGGTTTGGTTAGGAGGTAAGATAAGAAATTAACCTCCAAATCTTTCTTTGAAGTTGAACCTCGAGATATCCAAGAGCTGTGCCACGCTGAGTTCTTTACAGGTGTGTGGCCACTCAGCAGTCAGCAACACGGCCATGACACCCGTGAAGTTGGGACGC
This sequence comes from Babylonia areolata, assembly GCF_041734735.1. Taxonomy (NCBI): domain Eukaryota; kingdom Metazoa; phylum Mollusca; class Gastropoda; order Neogastropoda; family Buccinidae; genus Babylonia; species Babylonia areolata. The sequence continues at coordinate 20,271,147 of NC_134891.1, forward strand.
CACAACCACAAACCCGCTCACCTCTCCGACGACTGAGATCAGATTCCGAACGCCACAACAACGACAAAACACGGAACTCTCCCTCATCGAACTTCAGCTTTGCACGCCATCCCTGGTGTCTCACACATCACCGCCCCCGATCTTGGCACGACGTTACTTTGATATTCATTGCAGCGAGTCCCTCTCTTGTCTATCCCGTGGTTGTGTCCTTTCCTTGTCTGTTTCCGTGGTTATGTCCCTTACCTGTCTGTTACCGTGGTTATATCCCTTTATTGTCTGTCCCGTGGTTGTGTACCTTTATTGTCTGGCCCGTGGTTGTCTCCCTTTATTGCCTGTCCCGTGGTTATGTCCCTTTATTGCCTGTCCCGTGGTTGTGTACCTTTATTGTCTGTTCCGTGGTTAGTTCCCTTTCTTGTCTGCCCCGCGGTTGTGTCCCTTCCTTGTCTGGCGCGGAACCCTGACGACGATGGACGGAAGGGGGAAGTTCAAGCAGCCGATGAAGCAGAAGAACAACGTTGCCGCGGGGTCATGGACAGAGACATCAAAGGCGGCTGTCTCCACCGCTGTTTTCTGGTTCCCTGCGTTCCTGTGTGCGAGTACCTCAGACCTGCAACAATGCGGAAAAGACACGTGTGCGAATCGGTTAACCCTACCGTGTTGTTTTATTTGTGCAGAAATAACAAGAGCACAAATCCTTGGGGAGGTGAGAGGCGGGGGCGTGGGGGTGGGGAGAGGGTGGGGCGGGGGTAGAGGTGGGAGAGGGCGATCATTGCACATGTGGAAACGTCAGAAAGATCTAGAAAAGTACCGTGTCTTATCCGGAAACGCCATAACTACTTCAAAGCGAACTTAAACCCTACTGATCAATAATTTCATGTGAAAACGGGGTCTCCGGTCAGAGTGTATGGGATTTCTTCCGTGTCAATGAACCGAATTTTTTCTTCTCTCCCATGTTCTTTAACTCTCTCCATACGAACGGCGAAAGAGACGACGTTAACAGCGTTTCAGCCCAATTACCATCATCAAAATATTGCAAGCGGAAGGCTCTTATACTGAAGAGGTGAATGTTGACAAATACCACAATTCTGACGACGGAAGCTAAAGTTTGGGTCATTCAGACACCCACTGGACATCCGAGGGGTCTGTGTAGAGGAGAAGAGAGGACTGGCCGTACTGAGAGAGTTAATTAATGTCATAGTTCTTTGTGATACTGGATGCTTTCAGAGGAGCGTAGGAGCCCAACCCACTATGTAGTGTACACCTTCTGCCGCCAGTTTCTGACCACTTGCGCGACGACTGGTGCTGTTACTTTTCAATACGTGAATCGTCCTTGGCTAATGGCGTTTGAAATGGGCGTGGCAGTCTGTCGTAGCTCTCTCTGTACGACTCGCTTCATCAAGCTGCTCTGTCCCACACCCACAACCTTGCTGCACACACTCACCATCCTATTCAAAATATTCTTATTCGTTACAGTGTGGGGTGCTGGCCAAGTGGTTACGCGTACGCCTAGGAAACCAGAGATTCTGAGGGCACTGGTTCGAATCCCACACTCTCCAGTACCCCCCCCCCCCCCCCCCGACCGCCCAACCCCCCTTGTCACTAGACACTGAGTGGTGGTCTGGACGAGGTCGAGGTCAACAGCGGTCAGCAGTGGTCCTAGACATGGGAGAATATAGACCTGGGGGAACATAGAGTTGGGGGGAACTTAGACCTGGCCGTAAAAATATTTGGGGAAACATACATATGAGTGAACATAGACCTGAGGGAACATAGACCTGGGGGGAACACAGAGCTGACCCCTTCCGAGTCATAGCAAGCTTTCATTCGTTTTCGTCGGCACGAACCTTAACAATTCCGGGTTCGGAGGTGAACCTCGATACGATTCGGTTTCAGATTTTGATACAAGCATATGTGTGATGTGTGTGTGTGTGTGTGTGTGTGTGTGTGTGTGTGTGTGTGTGTGTGTGTGTGTGTGTGTGTGTGTGTGTGTGTGTGCGTGTGTGCGTGCGTGCGTGTGTGTGTGTGTGTGTGTGTGTGCGTGCGTGCGTGTGTGTGTGTGTGTGTGCGTGCGTGTGTGTGTGTGTGCGCGCGTGTGCGTGCGTGTGCGTGTGTGTGCGTGTGTAAATTATTGTTTCGAATGTTTGGTTGGATGTCTGTGTGAGGTCGTGCAATCAAGTTACCGTCTTTGTGTTTAAATGCATGTTTTGCACTTCGATTTCTACATTGTTCATCGCAAGTGAGCATCTTTTGCGTGGAAAGGCGCTGTAAAAATCACTATTATTAGCAGTAGTATCAGTAGTAGTGGTCGTAGTAGTAGTAGTAGTAGTAGTAGAAGCAGTTGTGTTATTTCTATTATTGCAATCATAATTATCGTATCAGTATGATTACGGTTGCTGTTATCATTATCAACGTTATGGTGGGGATGAAAAACGGTCATACGAGTAAAAGCCCACTCGTGTACACATACGAGTGAACATCGGAACGAAGAAAAGGAATACAATTATTATCATACTTCAGCCACACGTTTGGAGCGCCGTACTGTAAGGAGCATAGGTCGAAGTAGGAAAAGCAATACCTACATTCCCTAAAATTCCGAAAGGCTAAAGGAACACAACTTTAAACCAATCATCCTTTATGCCCCCCCCCCCCCCAACCCCCTCACTCACACACACACACGCGCGCGCGCGCGGAAACACGCACACACACACACGCACACACACACACACACGCGCGCGCGCGCGCTCACACACACACACACACATGTATTGACACACGCACGCACGCACGCACACACACGCACGCAAGGACGCACGCACGCACACACACACACGCGCGCACGCAAGGACGCACGCACGCACGCACGCACACACACACACACACACACACACACACACACACAGTCTAAAACCTCGTCAGTTGACTCTCTCAGACTTTGGTCCGGATCGCAGACCAATTCTGAGTTTAGCTCTCAGACTATTATCAAATTCATTACGGGCCAAGTACTGTTCTAATGTCAAGTGCATATGCTTTAGTAACCTGACAACTGAGCATATAATTTTTGACTGCAGCTTGATGAAGCCTTATGTACACGAAAATGTGTCTTCACAAGTGACTGAGAACGTTGATGTTTTTGACTTTTTGCATACATTATCAGTTGTTTCGCTTGCCAGTTTAACGACTTCTCTTTTACGAAGTCCTTTAAGTAATTTCCTGTAATTGTAGTTGGATTTTTTTTTTTTTTCCTTTTTTTTCAAATTTCACCCACATTTCACCCTCATTTGCCTAGTTTCCGCCAACCCTCCATTCATTCACATCTCCCACCCCTTCTAACCGATAACACTCAAATGTATTCATAAATACTTTAACAAAATGTCTTCAATCACCGATATGTGTGACGGGACATTAACTCACTCAGTACGGCCAGTCCTCTCTTCTCCTCTACACACACCCCTCGGATGTCCTGTGGGTGTCTGAATGACCCAACCTTTAGCTTCCGTCGTCAGAATTGTGGTATTCTTGGTCAACATTCACCTCTTCAGTATAAGAGCCTTCCGCTTGCAATGTTTTGATGATGGTAACTGGGGTGAAACGCTGTTAACGTCGTCTCTTTCGCCGTTCGTATGGAGAGAGTTAAACAAAATTCCTCCACACACAAACAGAGAGAGAGAGAGGAGTGAAGGGAGGCGTCAGACAGAACAGACAGGACAGCAGACACAACCCCCCCCCCCCACTCCCACCCCCCAACCCGCCTCCCCTCCCCTCCCCTCCAAGACACACTCACAGCTCAACAACTGTCGTCATGGCGACCTGAGAGAACCCCCCCCCCGCCCCCCCTCATCAAAGAGCCAAGGACAATCACGGAGCTCACGGTGGAGCCATATAAAGACAATCCGCTGAATGGAACAGCCCTAACACTGACCTACTGCCCTGAGTCCTGCTGCTGTCAGTTTTCAGCAGTTCTGCTTCCACGCTCATCTTCGTCATTATGGCTCATTACTCGGTTGTATGATGTCTTTCCTTCATCGTCTTTCACTCAGCTTACACGTGGATTCTTCTTCGTCATTGATGGCTTCTTGCTCGGTTGTGGAATGTCCTACCTTGGATCGTTTTCCATTCAGCTTCTACGTGGACTCTTCTTCGTCATTGATTGTGTAATGTATTTCCTTGCAACGTCTTCCATTCTGCTTACACATTCATCTTCATCATTGATGGCTCCTTGTCTTTCTTTGCATCGTCTTCCATTCAGCGCCCACGCTCATCTTCATCATTGATGGCTCCTGGTTCGGTTATGTAGTGTCTTTCCTTACATCATCTTCCATTCACCTTCCATGCTAATCTTCATCATTGATGGCTCCTTGTCTGTCTTTGCATCGTCTTCCATTCACCTTCCACGCTCATCTTCATCATTGATGGCTCCTTGCTCGGTTGTGGAATGTCTTTCCTTCACCGTCTTCCATTCACCTTCCACGTGGACCCTTCTTTGTCATTGATGGCTCCTTGTTCAATTATGTAATGTCTTTCCTTGCATCGTCTTCCATTCACCTTCCACGTGGACCCTTCTTCGTCATTGATGGCTCCTTGCTCAATTGTGTAATGTCTTTCCCTTATCGTCTTCCATTCACCTTCCACGTGGACCCTTCTTCGTCATTGATGGCTCCTTGCTCAATTGTGTAATGTCTTTCCTTCATCGTCTTCCATTCTGCTTACACATTCACTCATCATTGATGGCTCCTTGCTCAATTGTGTATGTCTTTCTTGCATGTCTTCCATTCAGCGCCCACGCTCATCTTCATCATGAGCTCCTGTTCGGTTATGGAGTGTCTTTCCTTGCATCATCTTCCATTCACCTTCTACGCTCATCTTCATCATTGATGGCTCCTTGCTCGGTTGTGGAATGTCTTTCCTTCACCGTCTTCCATTCTGCTTACACATTCATCTTCATCACTGATGGCTCCTTGTCTGTCTTTGCATCGTCTTCCATTCGCCTTCCACGCTCATCTTCATCATTGATGGCTCCTTGCTCAATTGTGGAATGTCTTTCCTTGCATCGTCTTCCATTCTGCTTCCACATTCATCTTCATCAATGATGGCTCCTGGCTCAATTGTGGAATGTCTTTCCTTGCATCGGCTTCCATTCAGCTTCTACGTGGACTCTTCTTCGTCATTGATTGTGTGTGTGTGTCATTCACCACACTTTGGACATTCCATAATGAAATGAAATTCGTCTTCAATGACTAGCGTGTTACACTCTTTGCAGAATCATCATTCTCGAGGCGTGTCATGTCGGCTTCCCAGTTCAGTCTGCAACACGTGGTCACTGCATCTGGTTTTAAAGAAATTGATAACATATACGTGTCTGGTAGATCTGATGGATATGCCATGAAGACACATCAACGCCCCCTTTCGACCCAATGAAGCTGTGTTGGTTGTCTCCGGCGCAACAGCCGAGTGGTTAAAGCGTTGAACTTTCAGTCTGAGGGTCCCGCGTTCGAATCTCGGCAACGGCGCCTGGTGGGTGAAGGGTGAAGATTTTTTCGATCTCCCAGGTCAACATATGTGCAGACCTGCTAGTGCCTGAACTCCTTTCGTGTGTATACGCACGCAGAATATTAAATACGCATGTTAAAGATCCTGTAATCCATGTCAGCGTTCGGTGGGTTACGGAAACAAGAACATACCTAGCATGCACACCCCCGAAAACAGAGTGTGGCTGCCTACATGGCGGGAGTAAATAAACAAAATTGCCATACACGTAAAATGTTACATGTCTGTCTGAGTGTGTATGTGTGCGTGCCTGAAATCTAACTGAATGACACAGGAAACGAATGATGAGCGCCCAAATGGCAGCCGCCAGTCGGCTCTACCCAGTAGGCAGGCTGTTGTGCAAATGACCCCCTGTTTGTAAAGCGATTAGAGCTTGGTCTCCGACCGAGGACAGGCGCAATATAAAGTATCCATATCATTCATTCATTCTGCAATGAACACACAGCAGTGAGTGTGTGTGGGGGCTGGGGGGTGAGGAGCTGATGTGCGTATGTGTTTATATGGACGCGTGGGCGTGCGTGTGGGTGCTTAAGTGGTACCAAATAGAAAAGAAAAAAACTTCTTTGTAATCGCTTTTATTATTCAAATCTGAAACCTTTCGTCTCCCTTTAAATGCTGTCATGGGAAAGAAAAACTGAACGTGGAGGAGGGATGAGGAGGAATTTTGTTTAATGTCCCGTCACACATATCGGTGAGTGAAGACATTTTGTTAAAGTATTTATGAATACATTTGAGTATTATCGGTTAGAAGGGGTGGGAGATGTGAATGAATGGAGGGTTGGGGGGAAACTGTGCAAATGAGGGTGAAATGAGGGTGAAATTTGAAAAAAAAAAATCTAAATACAATTACAGGAAATTACTTAAAGGACTTCATAAAAGAGAAGTCGTTAAACTGACACGCGAAACACTTGATAATGAATGCAAAAAGTCAAAAACCGAACGTTCACGACAGCCAATGGACATTTCTTGTTTCCGCTTGACTGTCTGTGAAGAGGTGTAGACAGCTTTTAAATTAACCCTTTCACCGCCAAGCTCGCATTTATGCACAAGCATGGTAGAGGACCCATGTCACTGAAAGGCGACCATTCGTTGGTCTGTTATCCATGGACCTACTGCTCCTAATGTTCGGTGGTAGGATAGGCCATATTTTCTATACATCGCAGGGGGGATCCCCATCTATTCTTAGCCAATGTCTTTTCTGTGTTTATATCAGAAGGGAATTTAGTACTTTAAATTGACTGGCGGTGAAAGGGATAATTATTAACTCACTCAGTACGGCCAGTCCTCTCTTCTCCTCTACACAGACCCCTCGGAAGTCCAGTGGGTGTCTGAGTGACCCAACCTTTAGCTTCCGTCGTCAGAATTGTGGTATTCTTTGTCAACATTCACCTCTTCAGTATAAGAGCCTTCCGCTTGCAGTATTTTGATGGTGGTAATTGGGGTGAAACGCTGTTAACGTCTTCTCTTTCGCCGTTCGTATGGAGAGAGTTAAAGATGTTTTCTGTCATCTGCCTGTCTGCCTGTTCCTCTGTCTCTCACTCTCTCCCACAGACATCGGCCATTCATTTCACATCGCCCACGCATCAACTGATATAAGGCCAGCCCCTTAAATCATTCACACTGCAGTTACCTCATCCAGGGCCCACAGATGGACTGTATTGACCGGTGTTTTGCAGAAACTGTTCCGAGGAGCACAGCTTTTCTCAAGGATGTGATATTCTTATTCTCATCAAGTCTCCCTCTACCACTCTCTATCTCTTTTTCTCCAATTCTCCACTTATATCTTTCTCATTCTCCCTCTCTTTCCCTTCTGGTCATCCGGTTGTCGATACTGATGACATATGAGTAGTTTAAAGAAGAAGAAGCAGATGATGATGAAAAAAACGATGGAGGAAGTTGAAGAATTAAAGAAGAAGAAGCAGATGATGATGAAAAAAACGATGGAGGAAGTTGAAGAATTAAAGAAGAAGAAGGGGACGAGGATTAGAAGAAGATGAAGAAGAAGAAGAAGTGGAGAAATCAAAGGCAATATTAGTACTGGGTCTGAGTCAAAACAAAACAAAAGCATTCGGTGCACGTGATTGCCTGGCCTCGCAAACTGACATTCAGTGTGTGAAACAACAAAACATCATGCTCATCAAAACAGAAATTTATCATGGCCTCTGTCTCTCACTCTTTCCACGTTTCTGTCTGCATCTGTCTGTCTGTCTGTCTCTCTTTCCCACCTCCGTCTATCTCTGTATGTCTCTGTCTCTGTCTCTCTCTCTCTCTCGCTCTCTTCCGTTTCGTACAGATGTGAGCGATGTTGTGTCTCTCAGTTTTACGCTGTGTTATACTGTACATTATACATGTATTAAGTAGAACTACATTTATATGCGTACATGTTTGTGTGTCTATTAGAACAACGGCAGCGTGTAAGTCGGCCAAAGTGCTAATATCTTCACCGTTGGAAAATAAAGATTCATTCATCCATTCATTCATTCTCTCCCTCTCACCCCAGTGTACAGTTCCTCTGCCAAACCAGCCCATTCTGACTTTCAAATATACGCTACGAATATCCCCCCCCCCCTCCCCCCTCCCGAGTCAGCGCTGAAGAGCTGGACATAAGCTTGAACCATGCTGCACGGCACTGCAGACCCTGAAAAGCATCATTCATAATCAATGAACAGGAGTCGCCTCAGAACCCCCGCCTTGGGCTACGCGTCTCTAGTCCTGACATTTCGCACGACTGCAAGGCTCCCTTGCCGCCCTGGAGGGGATTTGCTGAATGGCTTTTTCACTGCCTGTCCCAAGCCGCTCTCTCTTTGACGTTTTCTGACACGAGCACAATCGTGCGGTCGCGTGCCATCTAATTGATACAAATCACTTCCTGGGCTATTATTTAATGTTCGCATTTCGGAGAGATATACGTCTCCTCCGTAACTGCTACCGTGGGAGAACAGAAAGTGGACATTCGCAACCAGCGAGACGTTTCATGCTCCCCACTTGGCTGGCTGCGATGAGGTCTAAACTGCCTATTTACTTTTTTTTTTCCCTGCTTCCTCCCCCTCCCCCTCCTGTCATCTACCGCCCCCCCCCCCCCCCCCCCCCCACCTCTGCCCCTCACCCCGGGCCCCTTCCCTCTCCTTCACTCCCCCCCCCCCATTTCTCCCATCTCTCTCTCTCTCTCTCTCTCTCTCTATTCAGGGCGAGGACTGGGTGTAAGAAAGCACATCCGTAGTTATCTATCATCCTCGGAAATAGTCTAGTGCAGTTTAGCCTAGTCTAGTCTGGCCTTGTCTAGCCTTCTCTCTCTCTCTCTCTCTCTCTGACAGGGATTGAGTGTAAAACAAAACACACCAGTGCTTATCTGTTATCCATGGAAATTCTTTTAAAAAAAAAATTCTCGTCTTGTTCTCTCTCTCTCTCTCTTCCTCTCCTCTCTCTCTCTCTCTTAATCAAACAAAAAAGGCAGCTATCTAAGTCAGCCGATGCGCTAATATCTCCATCGTTGGGAAATAAAGATTCATTCATTTATCCACTCCGTCTCTTTCTCTATCTCATTCATGCTGGGTTCTGATGTTGAGACATAAATAATTATTTCAGGATTTACATGTGCTTTAGTATGTGCTTGTACTGATATGATGTATGTTGACTTTAGTATGTGCTTGTACTGATATGATGTGTGTCGATGTTACATGCGTAAATATCTATTATATGATTTATCTGTACTCTGTTTTCTGTGTACTATCTAAACCTTGGAGACGAAAGACTAAAAAAAAAAAAAAAATCATTACCCCTCTGTCACTTGTACATTAAGCTAATGACAAAGTGCCAAAGTGTCGCAAATATCTTATTAGTTTATGTTGTTTCAATTCTGTTGGGGTTTTTCCCCCCCTTTCTGTTCCATTTATCTATTTTGCACCATTTTGTTCTGATTAGTACCTACTGTGTCACCAGAGCTTTTCAGCTAATGACATTAAACATTTCAGTGATCAGTATCCCATACATGCATTGTCTCTCTCTCCCTATCTCTCTTTAGTAACCTTGTCTCTTCTACAGTCAACACTCCCCCACACACCCCACACCCCCACACACACACCGCATTTGCAGGGGACGTGCACGGCCGTTGTATAAGCCTTCGCTATTAATGATTTATCACAGGCATATGACGCGCTCTGCGACTGGGCTGTATTGACCAGCAAGGGCATACAATTTGTCCCCCCGAGAGGCCGGCTGAGCTCTATCAGCATCAGTCACGTAATTACTCTCCCCCTCCCGCCCCTCACCCCACCTCCCTCTCTCTCTCTACTATTTTATATGTTGAATTATGCTTCCTTTGGCAATGAGCATCACCGCCATCCCCCCCCCCTCTTTTAATTGCTATGTGAACTTTTATTAGACTTACTGTTTTATATTCACATTAGTATAGTATTTTTTAACATACACAATGTATGCTTATGTGTGTGTGTAAGTGTGCGTGTGCGTGAGAGAGAGAGAGAGAGAGAGAGAGAGAGAGAGAGAGAGAGAGAGAGAGAGAGGACAAATTCTTTATTTTCGAGGATAATAGATAAGCACTGGCGCACTTTTTTTTCATCCAGTCCCCGCCCTGAAACAGGGTATACACTACACAATACTACATTATATATGTCATTGCATGCACTATACAGTGCGAATACTATACTACATAAAGACATAAGCATGGTAAGAATAAGACACACACACACACACACACACACACACACACACACACACACACACACACACAGGCACAAGCATGGTATTAATAATCGACATAAAAAACACACACAAAAACCCAGAACACACACATTCTCTCTCTCTCTCTCTCTCTCTCTCTCTCTCTCTCGTGAACATTTTGATTTCATTTCTCTTTGCCCTGAGGACTGGATGTAAAAAAAAAAAGCAAAAAAAGCAACAACAAAAAAAAAAAGCACATGCATGCTGATTCCATTTCCCTCATTAAAAAAGATTCGTTCGTTCATTCGTTCACTCTCTCTCTCTGTCTCTCTCTGCCTGTCTCTCTATTCATCTCTCTCTCTCGCTGTCTATGTCTTTCTCTTTATCTGTCCATGTCTCTTCCGCTCTGTCTCCCCTCCCCTCTCCCTCTTTGTCTGTCTGTCTGTCTCTCTCCCTCTTGCTCACCCTCTCAAGAGAATGAAGATCTCTCTGCCATGCTAAACATAAATAAGGAAAGATCGGTTCAGTCACTTGCAAAGTACACTGCCGGAGCATCCATGCTTTGCCGAAAAGAGAAAAAGTTCCCCAAGTCAGCGCTAATTTTTGTTTAGTCAAGAAGCTCCCTCAGTCAGCGCTAAGTATGCCTAACCTTAAGAAGTTCCCCAAGTCAGCGCTAAGTATGCCTAACCTTAAGAAGTTTCCCAAGTCTGCGCTAAGTTTGTTTAACGTTAAGTTTTCCAAGTTAGCACTAAGTTTGTTTAAGGTTAAGACGTTCTCCAAGTCAGCGCTGTTTGTTTAAAGTTAAGACGTTCTCCAAGTCAGCGCTAAGCATGCCTAACGTTAAGAAGTTTTCCAAGTCAGTGCTATGTTTGTTTTATGTAAAGATGTTCACCAAGTCAGCGCTAAGCATGCCTAACGTTAAGAGGTTCCCAAAGTCCGCGCAAAGATTCCTTAACATTAAGAAGTTCACAAAATCTGCGCTAAGCAATACTAACGTTAAGAAGTTAACAAAATCAGCGCTAAGCATGCATAGCGTTAAGAAGTTCTCTAAGTCAGCGCTTCCCAAAGTCCGCGCAAAGATTCCTTAACGTTAAATTAAGAAGTTCTCTAAGTCAGCGCAAAGTCTGCTTAACGTTAAGAAGTTCCCTAAATCAGCGCAAAGTCTGTTCAACGTTGAGAAGTTTCCCTAACTCTACTCCCGCACACGTTAGGAAAAAAATTCTCACGGCTCAGCGAACACAGCGTTGCTGAACACCGCCTGTGCTGGAACACCAGGCCAGTGTGTGGAAACGTCCAGTGTTGGATGAAGTGGGAAAGAAAGAAAGAAAGAGACGTAGACGACCACCCCCATCATCATCATCATCATTATTATTCTGCTGACAGTACATCACGCGGGAGGCGTGGAGGGTGTTGGAGGGGGGGGGGGGGGGGTAAGCGGTGGGAAGGGTGTGAGTTATAACCCAGGGGGGATGGAGGAAGGGGAAAACTGGGGGGGGGGGGGGGGTCATGGGGGAGAGAAAGAGAGGGAGAAGGAAAAGGGTGGGAGAGTGTTACTGAGAGATGTTACTAAGAGACAGGGTACATACGGTACGAAGAGAACGGAAAGGAAACTTGACTGAACCAAGAAAATGAGCGAAGCAATAAACAAGCTTTTTTTTCTTTCTCTCTCTCTCTCTCTCTCCATGAAGTCTGGTGGCAAAAAGAAAAGTGGAAACGTACTGAAAGAAGAAAAAAATGTATTCCAACAACAACAACAAAAAGAAACATGAAAAAACATCAAACGAAGAAGACAGACAGACAGACAGACAGACAGAGAAGCAAACAAAGATAAACATTGCACGTGCATAAATCTCTTCTCTTATGCCTATAGCTCCGCTCGGGAACAAAGGGCCGCAACAGCACTCCTCCAACGGACACGGTTTGGGGCGATCCTCTTTATCTGGGTCCACGTCATTCCGGCTGCCTTCACTTCAGTGTCCGTACTTCTTCTCCAAGTCTGCCTGGGTCTGCCAACTTTGCGTTTGCCTTGGGGGTTCCAGTCAAGTGCCTGGCGAGTGATGTTGAGTGGTGACTTGCGCAACGTGTGGCCTATCCACCCCCACTTTCTCTTTTTGAAAGAAAATAAACTACCTGCACGACAGAGACACTGACAGAGAGAGTTGGGGGCTCGTAGAAACAGACTGAGAGACAAACAGACAGAGACGGACAGATGGAGAGACAGATCGACAGAAAGACGGAGGGAGACAGACAGACGGACAGACAGACACAGATAGATGGAGAGACAGACCGACAGAAAGACAGAGACAGACAGACGGACAGACAGACACAGATAGGTCAAGAGACAGACCGACAAGAAAGACGGAGACAGACAGACAGACGGACAGACAGACAGACAGAGAGCAAAAGATGTGTGCATTTCAAAAGCAGCTCTCTGCAATGAATGAAGCGTCTGATATTCCAGAAAAAGAAATCTGTTTGAAACGCGCACAAAAAATTACTTCAACGACTGTTGTCACCTCTGTCCCCTGTATTATGAGTCGGGGGGGGGGGGGAGGGTGGCGAGAACGGAGAGGGGAGATGGGAGGGGAGGGGGATAGGGAGCGTTCCCCCAATGGTGTCACCTCTGTGCTTCGCCCCCGCCCCCTCCCTGCCCCCCCCCCCCCCCCCCCAGCGCCTGGAGTCCTCAGACACTCACACACACACACACACACACACACGCACACTCACACAAACACACACTCACTCTCTCACACACACACACGCACACTCACACACACACACACACACGCACACGCACACACACAGTGGAAGACAACCAAGAAGGCATCATCATCACCCACACTTTTCGCTGCCGCCGGCACACTCCTCCAGACACACAATCAACGGTGGATAGGACAGGGCAGGGGAGGGCAGGGAATGCGACAGGGGGGGGACAGGGTGGGAGGGTGGGGGAACAGGGGAGGGGGGATGCAGGGTTGGGAGAGAAGGGGGGGGGGGCGGAGGAACTGGGACGGGGGGTGCGGGGGGGTGTGAATGCCAGAGACTACTAAAAGACTGCCCGTGCGCAAGCCATCCACCCACCCACCCAGCCATCCATCCTGCCCACGGCGGAAGATCACAGCGTTCGATGAGGGGGAAGGGATGCAGACGACACACACTTCGTAGTAATTATTATTCTGCTTCTACCTCGGCACGGAGAGTATGTGTGGGGACGGGGGAAGACGGTAGTGGGTGTTGGTAGGGAGGGGGGTGGGGTGGGGGGCGGGAGATAAGGATGGGGGAAGGAAGAGAGAGAGAGAAGTTGGAGATGATGGGGTGGGATGGAGAGAGAGAGGGGGGGGGGGGGGAGATTAGAATGGGGTGGAATGGACGAGAGAGAGGAGTGGTGGGGGGTGGAGATGATGGGGTGGGATGGAAGAGAGAGGGAGGGAATGGGGTGGATATAAAAACAATATCAACAGCTAATAACAAAAAGTTTTAAGACCTGGTAGAAACTGAAATCTCTCTTCCCCTTCGCTAGCCACATCCTCTGCCACATGGGAACTAAAAGTGGAAAGACCACTGGTGAAAATGTACAGCCCTGGATAACACCTCGCGGGCAGCCAAATGTAACCTGACAGGGATGCACCCAGTTTCACACATCCCTGCACTGAAGTGAACATACCCTACAACATGCGCATCATTTTGTTTGGAAGATGTCTTTATTCTTTCTCGTTTTTTTTTTTAACGATTTCCACAGACTGTGTCAAACGCTTTCGTTTAGTCTATAAGTATAAACGCAACTTATGATTTTCCCTCAGAGACAGACAGAGAGAGGGGCAGATTGAAAGAGAAAGTGTGTGAGAGATAGGGAGGAGGAGAGAGGGGGGGGATCGTGCTGGTAATTGCTTCGAGATTTATTGACATTCAGCGTGCGCTCGGACAGAGAGGTGAAAAGCTGTTTTTGTCTCTTTGTTCTACGCCCTTTCTAAGAGACAGTGACAGAGAGAGAGAGAGAGAGAGAGAGAGAGAGACAGACAGACAGACAGACAGACAGACAGACAGAGACAGAGAGAGAGAGTGACAGACACAAAAAGGGAGGAAGGGAGAGAGAGAGGGGGGGTGCAGAAATAGACAGACAGAGACTCACACACACACACACACACACACACACACACACACACACACACAGGGAGAAAAAGAGAGACCAGACAGACAGACAGACAGACAGAGTGAGAGAACGAGATGTATTCACGGCAGACGGGAAAGTTGCCAGAGCCGTATCTGCAGAACTGGCAAGGAAGACCCCTTGAAAGCCCACGATTTCTCGCAGTTCAACAAGTTCTCTCACTCTGAAAGAAATCGTGGGATTGCGAGAAATCATGGTCGTTCCCCTCCCACGTTTTCTCTCAATTGCCAGAAATCGTGGAGGGCGTGTAAGCCCACGATTTCTTGCAATCCCAAGATTTCTCGCACTTTGAGAGAAATGTGGCGGGCGCCCCCACGATTCTTCTCACTTTGACAGAAATCGTGGGATTGCGAGAAATCGTTGGTTGTTCCCCTCCCACTTTTTCTCCCAATGTGTGAGAAATCGTGGGAAATCATTGTGAGAAATCGTGGGAAGTCCCCCTTATTTTAATTTTAAAATATTCCTTTATCATTGGAGATGGGTTCTTGTCTTTTCCCAATGCAAATCTAGGAGAAAAATCAGAAAGAGGAAAAGAAAAGAGAAAGGGGGGGGGGGGTGGGGGGGGGGGGGGGACGACAATGACGATAATGATGACAGTGGCGTTCTTGAAGACATCAACAGAAATGACACTGAAACACATCTGTTTATTGTATTTCACATGTGATGGATCACTGCAATGCACTGACCTCAAATTCAACATCGGAATCAATAGCAGACAAAGAAATTAATTAAGGCAATGTACTTAATTCAAACAGAAATATGATATGCTATAACATAATATAATATGATATGATC
>NC_134891.1:20293830-20296330 GCF_041734735.1 Babylonia areolata
CAGCTTCCAATCTAGACCTGAATTGACTTTGGAAAGTACAAAATGTGTCAGCTACACGTAATACAAAATTTGAATGCAGAGAAAAGGGGCGCAACCGAAAACTTGCTCTCGGGAGTTAAGACTTTAAGTGCATGCTGCACACGGGACATCGGTTTATTGTCTCATCTAAAAGACTAGCACCCACACCACCTAGCAGAAGGGCTTTAAAAAAAATTATATCTATCTATCGATTTTTTGGCAAGTGGGGAAAAATTCATGGAAAGTAGCAGCCACTGGTTGGTTTGAACAAATCTATTCACACACACAAACACAAAAAAATATATGGAACGTTAAGATGTGTTAAACAGCAATCACGATCAGCCATGGAACGTGATTCACACACACACACACACGCACGCACGCACACACACACACACACACACACATTCGGCACAACCTCTTAATTAACTATGGCCACACAAGAGGGCTTTTCAATTTAAGTTCTGAGCTGCACACACGTATTCATGAATCTGTTTCACTTCCAGAATGTAGAACCTAGGAGACCAGCTTGAGACAGAGAGAAAGAGAGAAGAAGGAGAAGGAGAAGAAGAACAACAACAAGAAGGGGGAGAAGAAGGGGGAGAAGAAGAAGAAGGGGGAGAAGAAGGAGAAGAAGAAGAAGGGGGAGAAGAAGGAGAAGAAGAAGAAGAAGAGGGAGAAGGAGGGGGAGAAGAAGGAGAAGAAGGGGGAGAAGAAGGAGAAGAAGAAGAAGAAGAGGGAGAAGGAGGGGGAGAAGAAGGGGGAGAAGAAGGAGAAGGAGAAGAAGAAGAAGAAGGGGGAGAAGAAGGGGGAGAAGAAGGAGAAGAAGGGGGAGAAGAAGAAGGAGAAGGAGAAGAAGGGGGAAAAGGAGAAGGGGGAGAAGAAGAAGGGGGAGAAGAAGGAGAAGAAGAAGAAGAAGGGGGAGAAGAAGGAAAAGAAGGAGAAGAAGAAGAAGAAGAAGAAGGAGAAGAAGAAGAAGAAGAAGAAGAAGAAGAAGAAGGAGAAGGAGGGGGGGAAGAAGAAGAAGAAGAGGAAGAAAGAAATAATACCTAAAAAATCAAACCCGAAAAGAAAAAAAAAAAACCCACCCGCTTTGTTGAGCTCCTCGATTATTGCAGCGTCACCCCCGCCCCTCCAACACCACCCCTCCTCCCCCTCCAGCCTTACTCTTATTCCATCTGCCAAGCGTCTCTCCTCCTCCCCCCCCCCTCTGTGTCTCTCTCTCTTTTTCTCTCAGTCGATAGGTCCCATATGCCGTAGCCATAGCAACAGGACCCCGAGACTGTTAAGTTGTTGAAATAATACCAAGAGGACCCCACCTACGTAGTAGACCCGCCGGGACGTTTACACGTACGTATGTACGCGCGCTCACGCACACGCACACACACACACACACACCAGTACGCATCAGTACATGTGCAAAGGACAGCTGCGGACGCACGCACGCACGCACGCACACACACACACACACACACACACACACACACACAAGCGCACGCGCGTGAACACACACAGAGAGAGAGAGAGAGAGAGAGCGTGGGACTGGGGAGAGACAGAGTGAGAGGGAGAGGGGAAGAAGTGAGAGAGAGATAAAGAGAGTGACAGAAAGAGAAAGAAATCGATGAGCGGGGAAAGAGAGAGGGAGAGAAAGAGGGGGCGGAGGAGAGACAGGAAGACAGAAAGAGAGAGAGAGAAGGACAAGAGAGAGAGAGAGAGAGAGAGAGAGAGAGAGAGAGAATCTCAATCCCTGCAATATTGTCATGTAATACACGCAGAGTGAAAAACATAGAACCACCACCACCACTACTAATACTAATACTACCTCTACAACTACTAATTCTACTACTACTACTACTACGACGACGACGACGACGACGACTGATACGACAAATGAAACTAACACCACTACCACCACCACCACCACCACCACCAACGCTACTACCAGCACTACACCATCGCCAACACCACCACCACCACCACCTCCCCCCTCCACACATACCACCCTCTCCGCCCCGTAGCCGGGGCAACCAGGACCACCCAGACAGTCCATGGCACTTCTCACGAGGGCCATTGCAGTACAGTCCCCTCCCTGTCTGTGGAGCTTCTGGCCCAGTGGTCACACGGCCGAGTTACTTGTTCACGGGTTCAACTCCAGCAAATGGACAGAAGCACGCGACAGTAACAAAATGAAGACAGAATCAATGCAACAGAGAGAGAGAGAGAGAGAGAGAGATCCACACACGACACTATACGTACTATATATATACACACTGATACCTTCCCGTTCTTATTAAGTCCCATGAACGGATAGTTGTTGGTTTTTGTTGTCGTTGTTGTTGCTGTTGTTTTGTTGTTGTTGTTGCTGTTGTTTTGTTGTTGTTGTTTTTCTTTGTATGTTTTAAGTTTTTTTGTTGTTTTTTTTTTGTTTTGTTTTGTTTTACTCCCCCCACCTTCTCCTCCACTATACCTTGAGTAGTGGCGT
>NC_134891.1:20301330-20311330 GCF_041734735.1 Babylonia areolata
CAATCCCCGTCACCCCCTAGTCAATAGACCCTTACAGGTAATGACAATAAAAATGTCAAAGCGTCAAAATCGTCTCTCTCTCTCTGTCTCTCTCTCTGTCTCTCTCTCTGTCTCTCTCTCTCTGTCTCTCTCTCTCTGTCTCTCTCTCTCTCTCTCTGTCTCTGTCTCTCTCTGTGTGTGGATGAAGAGATAACGAAGTGTTCAGTATGCAGTGTACTATTCACGTGTCGTCGTGGTACCCCGATGGATGGACGGGCGGACGGAGGAGGGGGAGGGGGAGGGTTGCTGTGGGGACTGGGGGGCTGTGGAGGGGAGGAGTGTGTGTGTGAGGGGGGGGGAGGTAGGGGGTTACCTTCTTATCATTTCCACACAGTCTGATGGACAGTACAGGACCAGGGGGAAGAGGGGTGGGGGGGGGGGAGGAGCACTGTCAACCTCCCCCTTTCCCCTTCCCCTCCCTCCCCTCCCCCTCCCCCGCACATCCCGCTGGCCTGTAGCTGACCCTTTGA
Organism: Babylonia areolata; assembly: GCF_041734735.1. Taxonomy (NCBI): domain Eukaryota; kingdom Metazoa; phylum Mollusca; class Gastropoda; order Neogastropoda; family Buccinidae; genus Babylonia; species Babylonia areolata. Next base: position 20,301,840 of record NC_134891.1, read on the forward strand.
CCAGCACGGGTCATGGTGAGGGAGGGGTGAAGGAAGGGGTGGTGATGGCGGGTGATGGGGTGGGGGGTGGGAGGGTGGAGGACGGGAGCCGTCCATCCCCCCTGGGACTCTCCCCCCTCTCCCCTCCCCTCCCCTCCCACCATCCCCCAATCCCCAACCCAGCCCCACCCCCCCTCCCAAAGCAGCCTCTGCTGATGACAATACTGTCTTCTGCAGCAGCAGCAGGCTGGATGGTGTGGCAGTATTGACCAGTGCTTGGTCGTACCCGTCCCGGTTGTTTTTTTGGTTTTTTTTGACGGGAGAGTGCTGGGGGAAGGGGGGGGGGGGGAGGGCAAGAGGGGTGTCTCTTTTTCTATTGCGAGGGTAAAAAAAAAAAATATATATATATATATATATATTATATATATATATATATATATATATATATGGAGTGATGGCCTAGAGGTAACGCGTCCGCCTAGGAAGCTAGAGAATCTTAGCGCGCTCGTTCGAATCACGGCTCAGCCGCCGATATTTTCTCCCCCTCCACTAGACCTTGAGTGGTGGTCTGCACGCTAGTCATTCGGATGAGACGATAAACCGAGGTCCCATGTGCAGCATGCAGTTAGCGCACGTAAAAGAACCCACGGCAACAAAAAGGTTGTTCCTGGCAAAATTCTGTAGAAAATTCCACTTCGATACAAAAAACAACAACAACAACAAAAAAACAAAAACAAAAAAAACTGCATGCGTGAAAAAAATACAAAAAAAAATGGTGGCACTGCAGTATAGCGACGCGCTCTCCCTGAGGAAAGCAGCCCGAATTTCACACCGAGAGATCTGTTGTGATAAAAAGAGAATTACAAATACACATATACAAGATGACGTCTAGCATGTTATGGTAATTTTTAGCATCACATACATTTGTCCGGTTTTCGGTGTGTGTGTGGTTTTTTTTGTGTTTTTTTTTTTTTTTTTTTTGTGTTGTTGTTGTTGTTGTTTTCTGTTTGTTTGTTGTTTTTAAGAGAGAAAAGACACTCTCTCTTCAGCAAGGAAAAGTCTTCGTCTCCGGCTCAAAATTATAAGATGACGTCTTCATTGTTATGGTAATGTTTAGCATCACATACATTTGTCCGTTGTTGTTTTTTTTGTATGTGTTTGTTGTTTGTTTGTTTGTTTGTTTGTTTTCAAGAGAAAAAAGACACTCTCTCTTCAGCAAAGAAAAGTCTTCGGCTCAAAATCAGAACGAAAAGGATCACTGCAGAGTTAATGTTATCGCTAGCACCACACGCATCTATGGCTGTGTTGTTTATATTATTATCATTATCATTATTATTGCTGTGGTTATTATTATTATTATTATTATCATCATTTCATTTCAGTACAGAAAACGGTCTGGAGATTTTGATCTATTTTTACTGAACTAAACAAACCTCTGCCTCTGTTGCTATTTGTGACGATGATGATAGTGATGGAATTCGCACGGTCACTATTATAACAACCGACATCAAAACTGTTAGTACAGCCACTGTCATTATAATGCCTGACACTTTTTAGCTGGTATTTTTTTTCACCAAAAGCACTGCTATACTTCAAGGCTATTTAAGTTTTATTTCATGCAAGCTGACACAAATATTTATCCGAGTCCAAGCATGTATACGATTAAAGATTTTTCGTGAAAAGAAAACCCCACGAACTTCGTTAACTGGACTATTCCTGCTCCAGTTTTCGTTCAGAACTACGAATGGAGACCCATAACATAAAAGCTAAGCTGTGACATTGTTTCCTGAGTAATCATAAACGGAATCCCAAAACATTAAAGCTAACGTATGACATAGTTTTCTGAGTAACTCTGAACAGAGTCCCATAATGCTAAAGCTAAACCTCCCCGCGGGTCCCAAATTCAACTAGGGGTGCAAAAATCCTCCCGGTCACACAGTTCCATCAAATCAGGGTAACAGGAACTAGTTCCTCCGTGGACCCGGTGCAACATCCTCAAACTATCCCCATGCTGGGTTTTACCCCCGGGTCATTTGTGGCAAGTCAAGATCGGCCTCCCTCAGTTGGAATATAATAAGAACAAGAACAACAATAATAATAATAATAGAATAATGACAGTATCATTATCAGTAGCTCAAGGAGGCGTCACTGCGTTCGGTCAAATCCATATATACGCTACACATCTACCAAGCGAAACCCAACGCGCTTAGTCAGGCCTTGAGAAAAAAATTTTTTTTTAAATATTTTAAAAAATACAAAAATACATTAAAAAAAATAAATTAAATAAATAAAAAATAATACATAAATACATAAAATTACTACTAATAATAATCATAACAATATTTATAAGGCGCAAAATCTTGATGAAGTCAACTCTAAGCGCACAAAAAAGAGAGACAACAATGATGATAAATAAGCAAATAAATGTAAAACATGCACACACACACACACACACACACACATGCATAACAGATATTATGCAACAAACATGCAGTTTCACAGATATGAAAGCACAATCAAATACACATAAACGTACACACACACACACACACACAACAATAAACGACAACAACAACACCACAAACAACAACAATAATAATAGTTCTGACTAACTGAAATTTCCCCCCCCCCCCCAACCCCCCTGTAAACCCATGATTTCTGGCAATCGCACGATTTTGAGAGAAACCATGGGATTGCGAGAAATCGTGATCATTCCCCTCCCTCGTTTTCTCTCAAGTCTCTCTCGCCCCCTCCCCCCCCCTCCCCCCACCCTTATTCTGATGAGCATGATTTCTGTTACCGGAGTTGGGTTCTTATCTTCTCCCAATGCAAATCTAAGAGAAAAACGAGAGAGAGAGAGAAAAAAAAGAAACGAGAAATGCGGGATGTGGGGGAGGGGGGGGGGGGGTGACGACAACGACTATCATGATAATGATGGCAGTGGTGTTTGCGAAGACATCTACAACAGACGGTGAAGGCGATGACACAGTACTGGTTTGAAAAAAAAATGTGTGTGTGTGTAAATGTATGAGTGAGTGAGTGAGTGAGTGTGCGTGTGTGTGTGTGTGTGTGTGTGTGTGTGTGTGTGTGTGACCTTTTGTATACTTGGCTGGTTGATTTGTTCTTTTCTTTCATTTTTGACTCACTTGTGTAAACAAATTGAGTCTATGTTTTAACCCGGTGTTCGGTTGTCTGTGTGTGTGTGTGTGTGTGTGTGTGTGTGTGTGTGAGTGTCCGTGTGTCTGTGTGTCTGTGTGTCCGTGGTAAACTTTAACATTGACATTTTCTCTGCAAATACTTTGTCAGTTGACACCAAATTTGGCATAAAAATAGGAAAAATTCAGTTCTTTCCAGTCATCTTGTTTAAAACAATATTGCACCTCTGGGATGGGCACAAAAAAATAAAAAAGAAGCCCAATTATATGCAAACTGCATTTACCTGTTATATTTATATTTTTTGTATTCTTTAAACTTGACACTTTGACCTCTTATTCTGACACAACAACAAGAGGAGTAATTATTATCATTTTTTGTTCAAACAGGAACTTCTTTTGCTAAGCATGGAATTTTTATTTATTTTGCAAACGTTTTGGTGCAGACAGTAGGAAAGGGAAATTACTCTGTAATTAATGTTAGGGGACTTAATTTATCACAAGTGCGTCCTGAAGGCCTTGCCTCTCTTGTTTTTAATGGTATTTCCATGTTCTGAGTGTCTTCTATGAAACTGAAGAATCTGTTTTCACTGCAATCTTGCATGCGAAAACATACTGACACAAACAGATGCACAAATGCTGCGATTATGAAATGAAAAAAAAAATTATAAAAATAAATGTGACAGAAAAGTTTGCATCACAACAAACATCAAAACTATTTGGTCCAGTTTTCACGCTCCCTACATGAGGATAAAGCATTGTGAAACATCTTTTATTTTTTCTATCACATTTATGTAGAGAGTTGAATCATTTTGATGTTATTCCCAACATCCCTCGGAAAAGATTCGGTTCACGTCTTATTATATTATTATATATTATATTATGTTATAGTATAGTATAGTGTAGTATAGTACAGTACATTGCATTACATTATATCATTATATCATTTTATATTGTATTACATTATCTTTCTGTCTTGAGTTTTGTACACTGCCTTAATTTCGTTGTTTGCTATTGATTCCGATTTTAAACGTTGAAGTCAGTGCATTGCAGTGGTCCATCTAATTTAAAATGCAACAAACAGATGCGTTTCAGTGTCAATTACTGTTGATGTCTTCAAGAACGCCACTGTCGTTATCATTATCGTCATTGTTGTCCCCCCCCGTCTTTCTCTTCTCTTTTCCTCTCTCTGATTTTTCTCTTCGATTTTCATTGGGAAAAAGAAAAGAACGCCAACTCCGATCACAAACGAAGTCTTTTTGATTCAAATAATGGGAACTTCCCACGACTTCTCGCAACGGAGAAGAAAACGTGGGAGGGGAACGGCCATGATTTCTCGCAATCCCAAGTGACAGAAAATTAATAGTGGGAATGCGAGTAATCGTGCTCTCTATCTGCCTCCCTATCTCTCCCTCTCTATCTACTCGCTCTCTTCTGTTCTCTCCCCTCTCTCTGTTCTTCTTCTTCTTCTTCTCCTTCTTATCTCTCTCTCTCTCTCTCTCTCTTCCCTCTTTCCTATCTCTCTGTCTCTTCTCTCCCAGTCGCTCTGTCTGTTTCTCATTCTTTTTGAGACACACACACACACACACACACACACACACACACACACACACACACTCACTCACTCACTCACTCACTCACTCACTCACTCACTCACCCACCCACCCACTCATTCATACACATACACATTTTTAAAACCAGTTCTGTGTCAGTCATCACCTTCACCGTCTATTGTTGATGTCTTCGCTAACACGACTGCCACCGTCATTATCACGATCGTCGTTGTCGTCTCTCCCATTTCTCGTTTCTTTCTCCCTCTCTCTCTCTCTCTCTCTCTCTCTCTCTCGTTTTTCTCTTAGATTTGCATCGGGGAAAAGACATGAACCCAACTCCGATGACAAAGGAAATCTTTTTTGAATAAAATAAGGGGGACTTCCCGACGATTTCTCACACACATTGTGACATCTCACACGTCTTCTTCTTCTTCTGCCTTCGTGGGCTGCAGATCCCACGTTCACTCGTATATATACACGAGTGGGCTTTTACGTGTATGACCGTTTTAACCCCCCATGTAGGCAGCCATACTCCGCTTTCGGGGGCGTGCATGCTGGGTATGTTCTTGTTTCCATAACCCACCCAACGCTGACATGGATTACAGGATCTTTACCGTGCGTATTTGATCTTCTGCATGTGTATACACACGAAGGGGGTTCAGGCACTGGCAGGTCTGCACATATGTTGACCTGGGAGATCGGAAAAATCTCCACACTTTAACCACCAGGCGCCGTCACCGTGATTCGAACCCGGGACCCTCAGACTGAAAGTCCAACGCTTTAACCATTCGGCTATTGCGCCCGTCATCTCACACATCAAAGTCAGAGAAATCGTGGGCTTACACCCCCCTCCCCCTCCTCCCCGGCGTCACTCCATGTTGGTCTAAACTGACCCAGGGTGAATCTCTGACCATACCAGATTTGACCCCGGGAGATGCTCAATGGAAAGGATGTGCCCTACCAACTCCGCATACACTGTTGCATACATACACTAGGTCAACAAAACCACTGGCATGTAAACAAATGTAAACATTAAAAGGGAAGATAGGGTCGGTCCATTGTTATAATACATCTGACAGATCTGTGTGTGCGTGTGTGTGTGTGTGTGTGTGTGTGTGTGTGTATTATGTTAAGAAAGAGGAGGAAGAGAGAGAGGATGGACGACAGAAAAGCTTCAATATCTAACAAACAACTCACACTGGGGCAACAATAAACCCAGACAGATGTAATCACTTGTCATACATGTACATAACGAACATAGAAGTCCTAGAAAGAGCTCAACTGCAAAGCATCGAGTCAATGCTCATGCTGAAATAACTTCGCTGGGCAGGTCACATCACCCGGATGCCTGACACTCGCATGCCGAAAGCAGTATTCTATGGGGAGTTGGTCCAAGGCAAACGCAATACCGGCGCACCACAGAAAAGATTCAAGGACCAACTGAAGAAGCAATTATACCAAGCGGACATCAACCCCAAGACATGGGAGCAGTCAGCATCAGATAGAGGCAGCTGGAGATCTTCAACGCTCAGGGGAACCCAACACTTTGAGGAAACCAGACGACTGAACATCCAGGAGAAAAGGAGAAGGAAAGACCCAGGTCCGCAGCCCAGCAACGCAGGCCAGATCTACACCTGCCCACAATGCCACAGACTCTGCAGATCACAGATTGGACTAATTAGCCATCAAAAGGCATGTCGCCCATCCATGGCGGGAACTTCCCACTGATCTTCGCAAGCGAAGAACAAGCCATCATCATTATCATGTTTAGAATACATACATCAGAACGCCAGAACATCGAAAAAAACAAAACCTGGCAAATGTACACAGACATCAAATATTCTTAAAATGCATGCCTCAAGACACATTGGGGCAATTGCTGCGCCAGACGATAGGGGAAAGAATGAAAGTGATTAGTTAAGGTGTTGTGGGCGAAAGTGGTACATGAAAGGCAAATATGAGTCTGTGAAAGAAAAAAAAGAAAGATGTGGGGGGAAAAAAGAGGAGGATGGAGGCGCCACAAAAAAAAGAAAAACGAAAAAAAAAAGAGAAAAAAGAAGGGGAAAAAAAGAGGAGGTTGGAGCCCCACAAAAAAAAGAAAGAAAGAAAAAAGAAAAAAAAATTGACCCCGGGCGTAAAAAAAACAACCCCCCAACAAAGCTGACTAACGGGGACTACGAACAGGCTGTTACACCTGATGAGGTGGAGGGATGGGGTGTGGTGGGGGGGTTCATCAAGGTGGATGCTCGTGTTTGCCATCTGACGCTGTGCTGACCTCGGTGTGTGTGTGTGTGTGTGTGTGTGTGTGTGTTTTTCGCCGTGGTTTTATCCCTCATTGGCTTCCGTATTCTTTCCCAGCTTTGTTCCTCTATATTTTTCTTGTTTTCTTGTGTGTGTGTTGTGTGTTGTGGTGTTGGGTGTTGTGTTGCTCTGTCTTTCTGTCTATCATCATCTTTCTTCCTCACTCGTCTCTTGCCACCCACACCAGAGCTGTCCCTTTTTTGCCTTTTCCCTCCTATTCAAAAAACTTTTTGTCTCTCTCCCTCTTCACTTCTCTTCCTCTTTTTCTCTGTTTCTCTTTTTCTCTCTTCACTTTCCTACATATTTAAACTAAACCATGGAAAATGGTATTGTGTGTGATAAAAGGGCTATGTGTGGTGTGGGGTGTGTTGTTGTGTGTGTGGTGTGTGTGTAGTGTGTGTTTCTGTGTGTGTGTGTGTGTGTGGGGTGGCCTTTTTCTCATTGTTTTTAAATTTGGGTATTTTGTGTTACATGTTTTCTATACATTTTGTGTCTTTGTTTGTGTGTGGCCTTTCTGGGGGGAGATATATAAAAAAAATAAAATAAATTTTTTAAACCCCGAAATAAAAATTAAAAATCTGTATGTCTTCAAAAGCGGATGGCTTTTGATATCCTCAATGGATGTACCTGAATTTTCTCTAGTCTGATATCAACGAGCTGCCAGATATGTCTACTTTTTTATTTTTAATGTGTGGGTGGTATTTTATGTGGTTTTTGTAGTGTTATTTTTGGAGGTTGTCCTTATCCCGTTTTTGTGGTGTTTCAGTCAGTTTACTGTAATTCTTTAGTTTTTAGATTACATATTAATATCGGCTGTCGAAAAGCGTATAAGAACAGTTTGTTTTTTCATGTACTGGGTACGGTAGTGGTGGTTCAGTATGTGTTGTGAGGAACTTGGTTGGTTATTTAAGGTGATTATAAGTTGTTAAGTGTGTGAGTGGGTGTAGTTATGTTTGAATTTTTTACGGTGTTTGTTTAGGGAAAAATAGGTGAGGGGGGTATGAGTGATGGAAAAAGTTTTTAAAAAAAAACAACAACGGGGTAAAAAAAAGCCACGGTGTTTGTCTTTTATCCTGGTTTATAACATAAAAAAAATTTTTTTTTCTCTCAATTTTTTCCTCCCTTCCCTCTTCCGTTCCCCTTCCCTTCCTGTGTGTGGGTGGGTTTTTGATTGTTTGGTTTGGGTTGTTGGGTTTTGGGGGGGTTTGGAGGTTGGGTGTGTGGGAGTGTGTGGGTTGGTGTGGTTGTTTGAGTGGTGTGCGATTCCGCGAAATTTTTTTTTTTCATTTTTGGGAAATTTTTTCCTGGGATTTTCTAAATTTTAAATCATTTAGTATTTTGAGTTTAAGACCTTTGGGGGGGATGTTAAAAAAAAGAGCAAGGCTTCAAAATTTATAATTTCCCCTTATAAATAATTTCCTTTTTTTTCTCCAAAAGTTAAAAAAATAAAATTCAATTAAGAATTCCTCTTGACAAAAATGATAAATCTTTAGTTGTGTAATTGGGCCAAAGAATTTGGAATCAAAAAAAATTTAGTAAGCATATTTAAATTAGTTTCTTTTTTATTTTTTGTGCCCATCCCAAAAATTTGTTTACAAATTGGGAAACAAACCCCAATTTTTCCTTTTACAATTTGGTTTCCCCCAAGTATTTGGGAAATTAATGTTTAAAGTTTTCCACAAACCCCAGCCCGGACACCAATAAACAACACAACAAACAAAAGGCCAAACCCAAACGGGTTTTAAAAGGTTTTTGTTTAAAATGAGTTAAAAAAAAAAAAACCTCTTCTTTCTAATGCCCGAATAAATTTTTTCTTAATATGTTTATGTTTTTGGATTTGAATGGGTTGGAAAAAATTGCTTTAGATTGAAATGGAAAGTTTACAAAATTAAATGAAGGTTTTTAAATTAGGATTTTAAGGTGGAAAGGTGAATGTTATCATTTGGGTTTTTTTAAGGGAACCCTTTTTAAATTTTTTGGGGGGGAATTCCGCCTTTTTTTTAAAGGGAAATTTCATGAAATTTTTGAGGGTCAAAACGTTTTAAAGAAGGAGGGTTTTGTTTTTAAAGGGGGGGAAATCCATTTGTGTGTGTGTGTGTGTGTGTGTGTGTGTGTGTGTTGGTGTGTGTGTGTGTGTTGGTGTGTGTGTGTGTGTGTGTGTGTGTGTGTGTGTGTGTGTGTGTGTGTGTGTGTGTGTGTGTGTGTGTGTGTGTGTGTGTGTGCGAGCGCGCGCGCTTTTTCTTCTTTGTTTTTCTAATAATTTTGGGGGATTTTTTTCTCCTGGTATGTATTTCTACTAACACCATGCTTTAAATGTCATTTAGTATTGTGTAGTGTAGACCCTATTCAGGGCGGGGACTGGATGTATTAAAAAAATAATAATAATAATAATTTTTTTTTTTTAAACCCACCTCGAAATAAAGAATTTTGTCTTATCTTGTCTTGTCTTGTCTTGAATGCATGGATGCTTTATGTTTCGTTGGTTATGTTTTGAATTTGGATGTTG
>NC_134891.1:20318830-20328830 GCF_041734735.1 Babylonia areolata
GCACAAAATGACAAGATACTATTGTGTTCGCTTCATGTTGTCCATCAGCTTCGTCCTAAGTCTAGTGCTGTATACACAAATATCGCTAGTCTTTTAGTCAGATATCCATTCGTGTTTGACATCAGAAGGGTAAATCTGAATAATGACGGTTGACGATAGAATTTATTAGGAATCAGAGACAGACAGACAGACAGACAGACAAACAACAGACAGACAGACAGAGAATGATAAAAGACAGTCGGTAAAAGAGAAAGACATGGTCAAACAGATAGATCGGGGCGTGGAGGGGGGGTGGGGGGGGGGGGAGGGGGTGTGTGTGTGTGGGGGGGGGGGAACGAAGATAAAGAAGGGAGGTATGACGCTGTGTGTTGAGAAGTAGAAGGAGAGACAGAGCAGGTCCGATTCGCCTTTTCCCGTTTTGCCTACTCGCTTGATTGATGGTGCCGCCACACGTATTGGCCTCTTGAAAAAAAATTTAAAACTATTTGTCCCGTTTTGCCTACTCTTTTGTTGGTGCCGCCACACGCATTGGCCTCTTGAGAGGTTTTTGTTTGTTTGTTTTTTTAACTATTTGTCCCGTTTTGCCTTCTGTTTTGATGGTGCCGGCACACGCATTGGCCTCTTGAGAATGGGTTTTTTTTGTTTACTATTTGTCCCGTTTTGCCTATTATTGTGATGGTGCCGCCATATATATATATATGTCTGTCACTCTGTGTGTGTGTGTGTGTGTGTGTGTGTGTGTGTGTGTGCGTGTGCGTGTGTGTGTGCACATCATCAGTCCAAATACTCATTAATCAATTAAAACATTAGAATGGGTTCTATGAGGAGAAAAAGCACAGGTAAAAAGGAAAGGTTACATTTGGATAGCCAATCTCGGAATTGTATTTATTATGATGTGTTCGTATTGATATGATAAGTTTTTGATGCTGAGGCAAAAAAATAGTTATTTCACGATTTATATTTACTTTAGTATTAGTTTGTATTGATATGATGTGTGTCAATGTTACATACGTAAATATTCATGATATGATTTATATGTACTTTGTTTTCTGTGTACTGTCCAAACCTTGGAGGCGAACGACTGGAGAAAAAAAGGCACATGACCCCCCCCCCCCTTCCCCCCCCCCCCCACCCCCGTCAGATGTACTTTAAGCTAATGACAAAGTGCCAAAGTGTCGCAAATCTCTTAGCAGTTTATGTTGTTTCAGTTCTGTTGTTTTTTGTTGCTGTTTTTTTCCCCCTTTCTGTTCCATTTTATCTGTTTTGCACCATTTGTTCTGATTTGTACCTACTATGTCACTACAGCTTTTCAGCTTGTAACATTAAACATTTCAGCGTTCAGTGTTCAGTGTTCTCTCTCTTTGTGGCTACGAAATCGGGTCGGACACCTCAGTTTACATAATTTTTTATACGATCCTCAGCAGCAGACAGCGAAGATTGTACGTGTACACACCGATAGGTGTCACTGGGATTTTTTGTTGTTTTTTGTTGTTGTTGTTTTCTTTTTTGTTTGTTTGTTTTGTTTTGTTTTGTATTCCTTATGAAGTGCTGAATAATGTTGTAAAAAGCATAAATGTGTGAATGCGTGGGAGGAAGTGGGGGAAGGGAAGGGAAGGGAGGGGAGGAAGCGTGCTTTCCACTTGGTGATATGACCATGTTGCTTACGTCCTTAAACCATTGGAGTATCTTCTCTCTCTCTCTCTCTCTCTCTCTCTCTGTGTGTGTGTGTGTGTGTGTGTGTGTGTGTGTGTGTGTGTGTGAGATAAATGTGTGAATGCGTGGGAGGAGAAGCGGGAAGGGAAGGGAGGAAGCGTGCTTTCCGCTTGGTGATATGACCATGTTGCTTACGTCCTTAAACCATTGGAGTATTCTCTCTCTCTCTCTCTCTCTCTGTGTGTGTGTGTGTGTGTGTGTGTGTGTGTGTGTGTGTGTGTGTGTGTGTGTGTGTGTGTGTGTGAGAGATAAATGTGTGAATGCGTGGGAGGAGGAGCGGGAAGGGAAGGGAGGAAGCGTGCTTTCCGCTTGGTGATATGACCATGTTGCTTACGTCCTTAAACCATTGGAGTATTGGCGCTCTCTCTCTCTCTCTCTCTCTCTCTCACACACACACACACACACACACAACACACACACACACACACAAAGCACACACATGCAAGCACACACCCCCACACACACATACATACATACATACATACAAGGATGAGAACTTTTCGACAAGCTGAAGAGTGTATGAGATGGAGTAGAAGGTCTCTCTCACGTCTTTTTTGACAGCACATCACGTGGATTTAACTTTTACACGTATGCTACCATGCACATAGATGCGCGCGCGTGAGAGAGAGAGAGAGAGAGAGAGAGAGAGAGAGAGAGAGAGAGAGAGAGAGAGAGAGAGAGAGACGTTTAACGATTATCTGTTGATGCAGCATTTTCAGTCAATGTAGTAATCACTAGTGAATAACCAGCGTGTATGACCTACTGTATAACCGTCAATTTTTGGGCTGAAACAAAATTTCGTGTTTTCTTTTGTGTGTGTGTGTGTGTGTTGTTGTTGGATTTTTTTGTGTGTGTGTTTTATATTTTGGGAGGAGTGGGGGGGCTGGGGCGGGGCGGTTCCAAAGCATTTTCCAAGCTGTTTATGTTGTACGTGTGCCTGAAACTACCGACTGTGCATGCAGCGTGAAGTCAGATGTGGACCATACACACTATGCGTACTTTGATTCCAGTCTCGATTCTTTAACGTGACATGGGAACATGCCTGCTTTTTTTTTTTTAGGAAGGGGTGCTTATCTTTTGGTGAAGTCTGTACATGATGGCAACCTTTTCTCTGCACTGTGGAATGCCGAGCGAGTCATGCAGCGACCGCCACACTGCTGTCTGCAGACTGCTCTCTCTCTCTCTCTGACCCCCCTCCCCTCTCTCTCTCTCTCTCTGTCCCGCTCTCTCTCCTCTCTCTCCCACCCCATCTCTCTCTCCCTCCCCCCTTTCACTCTCTTTATAATATATCACGTTGATTTATTTTTTTTTTAATGATACTATATTTTACAGTTTACCCAACGATTTGTGAAAATACAACCAACCAAAGAATCATGGTGTTTCAGATTATATATATAGATAGACAGACAGACAGACAGATAGATACAGATATAGTGTGTGTGTGTGTGTGCGTGTGTGTGTGTGTGTGTGTGTGTGTGTGTGTGTGTGTGTGGTGACGGGGGTTGCGGGAGAGAGCTAGGGGGAGGGGAGGGGGCTCCTTCTTCCGGAAATATCCAGGAAAATAACGCAAAATCGAAACATAAAGAGTGGTTCTTACCGTCAAATTCTGTCGTGTCAACCCAATGACATAACGAAAATCTACCGAGTATCATTTCATTTCAGGGAAATTAGCCTTCCGGCCCGTTCTTTTAGCCTCAATGTCTTCTTGTAGGGTTAGAAATCTATGTCCAAGATTTATTAACCTGGAAATATATACGCATTTATGAGTTTACCAACGAGAAAAAAAAGCACTTAAGAATATGAGAAGTCCATGAATTTTAAACCCCGATTTAAAAAAAAAAAAAAAAGCAAAAGAAAAAAGAGGGGGTGAGGGGGTGGGGGTGGGAGGGCAGGCGGAGCGGAGGGGAGAGAGGGGGCACCACAAGTCATTTCTACGGACACAAAGTGATCCACAACGGACATGGAGACAGAGACAGACAGACAGGCAGATTCAAGATTCAAGATGATTTTTATCTCATATAGGCCATGGCCCCTTATGAAGGAATATATGAACATAATACAATGAAAAAAACATAATACAACATACATGGAAAACTTGATATATAAGTTCTAAATAAAAATGAAAACTTGCCGAGCTTCGAAACATGCTACAGAAGAATCAGTATTCTCATGACATATTGGTTTCTCGTACTTTGAAAGCTTTATTACAAAGCAAGGTTTCTAACAATTTCACAGGAGGTTGAAGACAACAGACAGACAGACAGACAGAGAGAGCTCCACAGCTTTTTTTTTTTCAATGTCAAACAAAAGTAACAAACAGAACGACACTTGTTTCCACTCTCGCCTAGCTCAAATCTGAAACCCCAGACCGAGGAAACATGTACGTGAGTGAGAGACAGAGAGTGATAGAGAGAAAAAAAAAATCCCCGTAATCCTATATCGATCGAGGCTGCCACGATGAAAACACGACCAACATACCTTCAGTCCTGAAAATGCCGCTTAGAGTGAGTGCGTGGGCATTCGCACCCAGCGAAGCTTCCTCACTGAAGCGAAAATCGGTCACACACATCCGTTATCCCGTGCCCACCAGCAGGTCCTTCTCTGCTGCTCGTTCTTACTTCTCCATTGCACTGTGTTCTTCCAAAAACTCGGGGCGTCAAAACTCGTGGGGGTGAGTGAAAGCTTGGAGCACACCTAACCGGGCGCGCGGGTGGTGACACAGTCAACGTTCGTCTGCGCTCCGCTTGAGCTTGAACGGCGGGGAGAAACGCCGGATATTGTCAACTTGCGCGGGGAGGTTTCAACCTGGGGTTGGACTGCGCATCTTGTTGTTGATCGATTTTTGTTCAAACTGCTGTTCTGGAGGGGGGGGGGGTGTGGGGGGGGTTGTGTGCGGGAGGGGGAGAGGGTGGGGGAGAGGTGGAGAGAGGAGGGGTTAGGAGGGAGGGAGGAACGGAGGGCCGGCCTCTCTCTCTCTCTCTCTCCTACCGAGAGCACGTGCAAGACCGGAGTCGCGCGCTGTTGACATCGTTGCACGCGCTGAGGACAAAAATAGCTCACAGCAGCTGGTGACAACTGGGACAGGGCCTGCTCTCTGATCTCTCTGTCTCCCCTCTCTCCCTCTAAATCGTGCGCGCGCGCGTGTGTGTGTGCGCGTGTGTGTATGCGTGTGCGTGTGTGTGTGTGTGTGTGCGTACGCGCGTGTGCGGGTGTGCTCAGATACACATTGTAATAACTGTCTTTCCTCAGCGCGCGAGGGGTGTTTTTCATATGAAAAAAATGTTACTGATTTTAAAAACAAATTCATGTATGTGTGTACGTGTGTGTGTGTGTCTGTGTGTCTGTGAGTGTGTCTGTGTATGCGTATGTGTGTGTGTGTGTGTGTGTCTGTTTATGCGCGTGTGTGCGTGCGTGTACACTGTGTTCTCCAAATTAATCTTACTTTCTTTCTGAAATGAACAGCGTGGTAAAAGGTAGAATGAACAATGGCCGTAACGTCGGTGACAAATCGTCTCTGTGCAATGCAAAACTAAGTTAACTACTCAGCGATTATGCCAAAGACAACGAACGCTCTGGTTAGTTTCTTCTTTTTCCCCCCCTCTCTCTCTCTCTCCTTTTTGACTCACTTGTGTAAACAAAGTGAGTATATTTTAACCCGGTGTTCGGTTGTCTGTGTGTGTGTGTGTGTGTGTGTGTCTGTGGTAAACTTTAACATTGACATTTTCTCTGCAAATACTTTGTCAGTTGACACCAAATTAGGCATAAAAATAGGAAAAATTCAGTTCTTTCCAGTCATCTTGTTTAAAACAATATTGCACCTCTGGGATGGGCACAAAAAATAAAAAGATAAAGCCTAATTATATGCAAACTGCATTTACTGTTATATTTATATTTTTTGTATTCTCTAAACTTGGCACTTTGATCTGATATTCTGACAAAACAACAAGAGCAGTCATTTTTATCATTTTTTGTTCAAACAGGAACTTTTTTTTGCTAAGCATGGAAGTTTTATTTATTTTGCAAACGTTTTGGTGCAGTTAGTAAAGAAGGGAAATTATTCTGTAATTAATGCTAGGGGACTTAATTTGCTTTAAACTGATCTTTCTCATCTTAAACATTACATTTTGAAATTGTACTCAGTACATAAAAAGCTTGGATTTTTTTAAAAGTGTATCACAAGTGAGTCTTGAAGGCCTTGCCTTTCTTGTTTCTTCTGTGTCGTTGACCTTTCCTTTATATATATATATATATATATATATATATATATATATATATATATATCTGGATTGTGTTTGGAAGAATACGTGAATTATTGGCACTGTAATAAACCATTATTCAGTGGAAATTAATAAACAATCGGGCCAGGAGATCAAATGATTAACAAATAGTAAAGAGTGGTAACTCTCTCCACACACAAGGCACACAACTTCAAGTCAATGCTGCTTACGCTACCAGTTCAGCTAGCACACAGGTAAGTAAAAGGTACACTGGAACAAAACCAGACACTTCCCCACTCTTTACTTTTTGTTAATCATTGGCAATATCCACATTTCTGCCCCACTTCTCTTTCCATTCAGTTTTGTTTCAAAGACGGAAAAAATTGTAAACTGGTTTAAAACATTGTAACAGATACTCTGTATGCATTTCTTCCCCTCTCGAATGCCGTAAAGAAGGCCAATAAAAAAAATAATAATAATAATTTAAGGCGCGGGGTTGGGGTGGGTGGGGGTTGGTTGGGTGGAAGGAATAATGTGGAGTATATATTCACTGTTCTAAAACTACATGGATAGCTCATTGGCCAGGAAAGCCGAAGCCAACTGGACGCAATATTGTTTCTCGTATCCGGCCATCAGTCCGTTGACAAGTCGTCTGCTAACTGGTGGTAGTTTCTGAACTGTAACCGTGTATCTTCGATGAAATCGTGTTATGCTTGCCCCCACGACATGCCAAATGTTCTTTTCATTGATATCTGCCAATGATTTATCTACCAAAGTTATTACAGAAAAACAGTGCAGTGACACGTGGCGCAAACTTGCAGTGGAGACACACACACAGGAAAGTCAGCTTAACTAACGCCGCGAGCAAGTGAAAGCTTGCCGTGAAGCCAGCTTTGCGCTATGCTACACATATGAAGTCACCGCTTCGCGCTGTACTGACACGAGAAGCAAAATGGCTGATTGAACACTTCCGCTGGCTTCAGTTAGCAAAGGGGCTGAAAGAAGGCATGCGCTATCCATGTATTTTTTAGTCAGTGGTATATATTGCACTGTTATTAAACAATTTACAATTTTTTCCGTCTTATAAATGAATCAGTGCAGGGACAGAAATGTGGATGTTGCTATTCAGTGTATGCTCTGTTTGCCATGAAAATATGATATTGTATTTCTCTGTTTGTCACAAGAGATTCCTCTGTGTGAAATTCAGGGAGCGCACGTCGCTACACTACATCGCCACCCATTTTTTGTGCCCAGCACAGAGTACGATTTTGAAAAGTTTCTGTTGTGGTTTCTTTGTGAGAAATCTGGGTTGACATAGTGCAGCACCACCTTTTTTTTTCTTTTTTTTTTCCTTTTTTTTTTTGTCTGCAAGCGTAGTTCCTTTTTTTTTTCTTTTCGTTGTTTTTTGTTGTTGTTTTGTTGTTGTTTTTTAGGTTTTGTAGGTTTTTTCTTTTTTCTTTCTTTTTTTTTTTTTTTTTTTTTTTTTTTTTTTTTTTTTTTTGTCTAACTGGATATTTCTCCTCAATGTTCCCAGGGACAACACCTTTTTTTTCTTTTCTTTTTTTTTTCTTTTTTTTTTTTGCCTTGGGTTATTATCTTACGTGTGCTAAGTTCATGCTGCACTCAGGACCTCGGTTGACTGTCTCGTCATCCGAAAGACTGGCACCCAGACCACCACACAAGGTCAAGTATTCGGGAGTAAAAAAAATTTTTTTTAAATCCCAGTCTATGTGGGATTAGAACTCGTGAACGCTTGCATCCGGGTCAGAAGCATCATCAGTGTGCCACTGCTCTTCTTGTTGGTCTCAGAGCTCAGCGTGTGAGGAGACAATTGGCTCCCCCTCCCCCCTCTTATAATGATGCCCGGGTTAGTTTGGCACCTTTCCCATGTTTACTGTGCGCATGTATGTGACCATTTTTTGTGCCCAGTTGAGTTTTCCAGCTGTGTGTGTGTGTGTTCGTCTTCAGTTTAACGTCTTTCCACTTGAAGTGATATTAGACACACACACACACAAAAAAAAACAACCGTGGAGGTAGGGGTTGTGGTGTGTGTGTGTGTGTGTGTGTGTGTGTGTGTGTGTGTGTGTATGTGTGTGTGTGTGTGTGTGTATGTGTGTGTGTGTGTGTGTGCGAGAGAGGGAGAGACAGAGAGACAGAGAGAGAAAGAGATAGAGACAGAGTTTGTCTTCAGCTTATACGAGACCGGTATTTCTTTGAAGGACAGAGACAGAGAGAGAGTTTGTCTTCAGCTTATACGAGACCGATATTTCTTTGAAGGACAGAGACAGAGATTGTTTGTCTTCAGCTTATACGAGACCGATATTTCTTTGAAGGACAGAGACAGAGAGAGTTTGCCTTCAGCTTTTTCGAGACCGATATTTCTTTGAAAGACAGAGAGTTTGTCTTCAGCTTATACGAGACCGATATTTCTTTGAAGGACAGAGAGAGAGAGAGTTTGTCTTTAGCTTACACGAGACCGATATTTCTTTGAAGGACAGAGACAGAGAGAGTTTGTCTTCAGCTTATACGAGACCGATATTTCTTTGAAAGACAGAGAGAGTTTGTCTTCAGCTTATACGAGACCGATATTTCTTTGAAGGAAGAGAGAATTTGTTTTCAGCTTATATGAGACCGATATTTCTTTGAAGGACAGAGACAGAGATTGTTTGTCTTCAGCTTTTTCGAGACCGATATTTCTTTGAAAGACAGAGAGAGTTTGTCTTCAGCTTATACGAGACCGATATTTCTTTGAAGGACAGAGACAGAGAGAGTTAGAGTTTGTCTTCAGCTTATACGAGACCGATATATCTTTGAATTTCTTTCAGCCCTGGTGTGTGCGCAGTCACCTTGGCTTTGATAAAAAAATATATATATATAAAAAGAATAAAAAGTGCCCTACTTGTCATCACCATTACCACAGATGAGTCATCAATATTCTGATGGACCAACAAGTGAAATTACTTTATTTTCTACGTCATTTTGATTGATTTATTTATTTATTTATTTGTCTGTTTATGTATTCATTGATTTATTTATTTATTATCTAATTACTTATTTGTCTATCATTCCTAATCTCTTTCTGTACAATAAAGACAAAGAACGAACACACACACACACACACACACACACACACACACACACACACACACACACACACACACACAGACACACACACACACACACACACACAAAGGGGAGGGGAGAGAGGAAGGAATACAATCCGATATACTTTTCGCTAGAGACAAGCATAGGTTGTTTCCCTTAGATCAGCTGTCTCGTGACTGTGTGTGTGTGTGTGTGTGTGTGTGTGTGTGTGTGTGTGTGTGTGTGTGTGTGTGTATTTGGTTTTTGCATTTTTTATTTTTTCTTTTGTCACAACAGATTTCTCTGTGTGAAATTCAGGCTGCTCTCCCCAGGGAGAGCGCGTCGCTATACTACAGCGCCACCCTTTTTTTGTACTTTTTCCTGCGTGCAGTTTTATTTGTTTTTCCTATCGAAGTGGATTTTTCTGCAGAATTTTGCCAGAAACAACCCTTTTGTTGCCGTGCGTTCTTTTACGTGCGCTAAGTGCATGTTGCACACGTGACCTCGGTTTATCGTCTCATCCGAATGACTAGCGTGCAGACCACCACTCAAGGTCTAGTGGAGGAGGAGGAGGAGAAAATATCGGCGGCTGAGCCGTGATTCGAACCAGCGCGCTCAGATCAGTTCTCTCGCTTCTTAGCCGGACGCGTTTCCTCTTCAGCTTGACCATGTTGACCACATAGAGAGTGCCCATGTCAGGAGGAATAGCCACCCAGTCTTTCAGGTCCCACTTCTTGAGAAAGTGGGGAAAAATTCTGTAGAAAAATCCACTTTTGGTTTTGGTTTGTTTATTTGTTTGTTGATTTGGGGGGATTTTCTTGTTGTTGTTGTTGTTGTTGTTTATAACTTTTATTCTAATTTGAAATTCGCTTTTCTCAACAACAACAAAAGAAAAATAATCAAAGCAGATATATCCCAACTTTCTGCACCATGTGAGTGCACAGATTGGTAATAAGCACGTTTAATAATCCTGTCTTCGCCTCTTC
>NC_134891.1:20333830-20337815 GCF_041734735.1 Babylonia areolata
AGAGCCTATGACTCTGTGTGGCACTATAAATTGATTCATAAAGCAAATACAGTAGGTTGGGGAGGTCGATTTCTAAAATTTCTTAAGTCATTCTTATCCCAGAAGGACATTCCAGGTGAGATTAGGTGGTATATTATCCAGATCAAGGTCCGTCAATATGGGCGTTCCACAGGGAAGTGTGATTTCTCCCACTCTGTTTTCACTAATGCTTTATGATATGAAAAATATCAACACAAATGGTGCCACATTAGTAGCTTATGCAGATGACATAGCTCTCTGAAAGAATGTAAACTGTAATATTACAAAAAATACATCAAAAACGAAATAAAATTATTAAGCATTTTCAAGATGCCATCGACAACATTGTGGAATATATGAAAGAAAGTGGTTTTCTCCTGTCTGCTGAAAAGACTGTTTTCGTCATATTTACTAAAAAGTTGATTGAATTTGAAGGTAGGGATGCTATTAAAATACAGGTAAATGACACTATCATATATCCGAGTAAAACAGGTGAAATTTCTCGGTGTTATCTTCCATTATAAACTTTTTTGGACTAAGCATATAAACTACCTTATTGAGAAAGCGAGGAAGAAATAGCTCTATACGTGTGCTTTCTGGAATCCCTGTTATAAATTGTGGCAATAATCTGATCAATGCTGCAATGGGACTAGTCCGCTCAATTATATCATATAGTCAGGAAATCTATTTCACTGCTTCAAAACTCTGATCTTCATAAACTGACAAGTATTGATTCCTTAGCTTTTAAGATTGCACTTGGTTTACCGCGATGGGCTTCAATCGACAAAACATACAAAGAAGCTGGTGTTTTGCCATTACCTGAACACAGGAAATTATGTGCCTGTAACTACATGGTAAGGGCTAGAGCTGTTCCAAATTCGGTTGTCTCTGAAATTGATGAAGAAACGTACATCTGTAGAGAAATTCGTAACAAAGCTGTATACACGTCCTTGTTCGATTTTACTAAGTCAGTCTTTGAGAGTTGCAGTCTGCCTCTTTCCCAGATTGCGAAAATTCCGCATTGTTTTCATCCGCCTTGGCTGACTGAGCAAGCAAATATTATTTTTACATATGGACAATTAAAAAAGAGTGACAGTCCACTTATTATTGCCTCTCGGGCCAAAGAAACTAATTAATACACGTTTCAATATTACCTCCGTGTTTTCACAGATGGATCAATTAGTAGTAACTCTGAAGTTGGAGCTGCTTTTGTAATCCCCGAGCTTAACATTAAAAAGAGATTCCACTTAACTAAAGGTTGTTCAATTTTTACTGCTGAATTGTTTGCAATTCTGATGGCTTTCACCTTTTTAGTGATATGCCTCTTGTGCCTGCAAAAATCCTTATACTATCTGATTCAAAATCAGCATTGATGGCTTTAAATAATCAATCTTCATCTGAACGAGCAGATATTATGTACGAAATTTTGTATTTAATCCACCAGTTAATTATGCGAGGCTCCGACATTTCACTCTTGTGGGTTCCTGGACATTCTAATCTTCGTGGCAACGAAATGGCCGATTTTTGTGCCAAGGAAGCGGCAATCGCACAATTCAGATTCAATCAATCACAATATTCCTATTTCTGTTTTCTGAAAGCCTGTACTATTCCTCTCAACATATATCTGGAATTTCAGACAGACACAGTTCTTAGAAAACTCAAAAAAGAAGCTCTGGTGGGATCTCTCTCTCTTCCAGCAAGAAAAGGCACTAACCCCCCCAGGATCAATTTCCACAAGAAACTTGACACACAGGGCTAAGAACTAATGCATGGTTATGCAGATTTTTTGAAACCGTCACCACTATGTATTTGTGGTATACGACCCTTGACATCCCACATTTTTTGCTCGAATGTCCAGATACACATTTACATTTCAAACCCCTTCATGATATGATTACATCCTTTAACCTTCCATTAGTCATGTCCCAGCGTTTTTCACCCTAGCAAAGAAAATGGTTGGTCTCTGACAAAAACCGCAGTTGACCTAATTAAAAGCATCCAATTGGTCGGTTTTTCTAATTTGTTTTCATCCCCTTTCTGTGCAGAGGTTCCCCTCTGTTTATTTAATCCAAAGTAGTGTTTCGTTTTGGGTGATAGGCGTCAGATTTACTTGTAGAGCAAAGTTCCCATTATTCTAATTAGTGGAACTGTTTCGACCCTAACATGTAATATGTCGTCTTGATTACATTACGAAACGTTAATTTGATGAGAAAGAGTGAGAGACAGTGTGAATGTGTGTGTGTGTGTATGTGTGGTGGGTGTGTGTGTGTGTGTGTGTGTGTGGTGTGTGTGAGTGGGCAGGGGGAATGAGGTAGGGGAATTATAATGGGCATTTGTGTGCATGCATGGATGTATGTAGAGAGAGGGTGGGGGAGAAACGTATGTGAGTATGTGGGTGCGTTAGAATATTTTTTGGAGATATATGATATAAATGAAATTTGGTACCTATGATTTGTTAAATATGTTTGGTTTTTTTTTTTTTTTTTTTTTTTTTTTTTTGTTGTTGTTGTTGTTTGTTGTTTTTTAATCATACCTTCCTCAAATCAGAATTTCCTTGTGTTGCTCAGTTAATATTTAAATTCAAATGGTTGCGAAAATGTCAGTACAACAAACAGTTAATCTGACAATAAATGGTTCTCAGTCAGTCAGTCAGTGTGTGTGTGTGTGTGTGTGGTCCGTGCATGTGTGTGAAAAGTTACTTGAATGTGTATTCAGTCGTGAAGCACATTCATCTGTTTTTATCATTCCATTAAAAAAAAAAAATTTTTTTAAACTCGTTACGGAGTCGCAACGTGTACTTCAATTTTACGAGTACACACACACACCACACAACCACACAAACACACACACACACACACACACACAAACCACCACCCACCAAAAAACCAAACCCCACACCCCCAACACACACAAACCCAAAAACACACATACCATACACACAATACACCTACACAAACCGCAGCACACAACACCCCACCAAAACGCCACACACCCAAACACACACCAACACACTACACACACACCCCCCCGGTTGAATCGTGGTCATATCCCCACCTGTCAGCAATGACGGGGGAGTCCGGAGTTCTTTGTCCCCGTGGGGTTTACTTTTAAAGGGGAGGAGTAGCTCAAGTGGTAGGGGCGCTCGCTTTGATGTGGGAGGGACGGGGATCTTCTTTTCTTTTTTCTGCGTTCGGGGCTGCAACTCCCCGTTCACTCGTACCCACGAGTGGGGTTTTGTGTAGACCGTTTTTACCCCCCCCATGTAGGGGAGCCAACTCCGTTTCGGGGGTGTGCATGTGGGTATGTTTTTTGTTTCCATAACCCCCCGAAGCTGACATGGATACAGAGTTTTAAAGGCATATTTTATCTTCTGCTTGCATATACACCGACTGAAGGGGGGGTTCAGGCATGCAGGGCCCTTGCATTGTTTACCTGGGGAAAATCGAAAAAATCTCCACCTTTACCCACCAGGCGCCCTCACCGTGATTCGAACCCCGGGCCCTCAGTTGACAGTCCAAGCTTTAACCACTCGGCTGTTTTCCCGTTGGGACGGGGATCAATAACCCCGCATCTCCATATAGTTTTGCTAAAGACCATACCACGTTGAAAATACCGGGTTTTCGTTTTGATTACCGAAAGTTAAGCAATGTCGGGCCCGGTTAGTCTTGGATGGGTTTGGGGGGCCCCCCCTTTTGGGAAAAATGGTGCTGTTGGAAAAACCTTTTCCAAGGCCGACTTATATCTACTACAATACTTAACCGAGAAGGCCTGACTAAACGAGTTGGGGGTTTCGTGTGGTCAGGCTCTGCCCGGCTTGGCAGGTGTGGTGTAGCGTATATGGATTTTTCCGAACCGGGGGACCCCCCCCTTGAATACTGAAACAAACACCACAAACCCAACACAACACACACAACAAACACACCACACAAACAACAAACCAGAGATATTCCCCCCTCACCCCCGCGAA
>NC_134891.1:20337915-20342915 GCF_041734735.1 Babylonia areolata
AAAACCCTTAACACAACATACAAGGAAAACTTGATACATAAGTTCTAAATAAAAATGAAAACTTGCCTAGCTACGAAGCATACCACAGAAGAATCAGTATTCTCATGACATATTGGTTTCTCGTACTTTTGAAAGCTTTATTACAAAGCAAGGTTTCTAACAATTTCACAGGAGGTTGAAGACAACAGACAGACAGACAGAGAGAGCTCCACAGCTTTTTTTTTTTCAATGTCAAACAAAAGTAACAAACAGAACGACACTTGTTTCCACTCTCGCCTAGCTCAAATCTGAAACCCCGACCGAGGAAACATGTGCGTGAGTGAGAGACAGAGAGTGATAGAGAGAAGAAAAAAAAATCCCCGTAATCCTATATCGATCGAGGCTGCCACGATGAAAACACGACCAACATACCTTCAGTCCTGAAAATGGCCGCTTAGAGTGAGTGCGTGGGCATTCGCACCCAGCGAAGCTTCCTCACTGAAGCGAAAATCGGTCACACACATCCGTTATCCCGTGCCCACCAGCAGGTCCTTCTCTGCTGCTCGTTCTTACTTCTCCATTGCACTGTGTTTCTTCCAAAAACTCGGGGCGTCAAAACTCGTGGGGGTGAGTGAAAGCTTGGAGCACACCTAACCGGGCGCGCGGGTGGTGACACAGTCAACGTTCGTCTGCGCTCCGCTTGAGCTTGAACGGCGGGGAGAAACGCCGGATATTGTCAACCTTGCGCGGGGAGGTTTCAACCTGGGGTTGGACTGCGCATCTTGTTGTTGATCGATTTTGTTCAAACTGCTGTTCTGGAGGGGGTGGGGGGGACGGGGGTGTGTGTGCTGGAGGGGGAGAGGGTGGGGAGAGGTGGAGAGAGAGGGGTTAGGAGGGAGGGAGGAACGGAGGGCCAGCCTCTCTCTCTCTCTCTCCTACCGAGAGCACGTGCAAGACCGGAGTCGCGCGCTGTTGGACATCGTTGCACGCGCTGAGGACAAAAATAGCTCACAGCAGCTGGTGACAACTGGGACAGGGCCTGCTCTCTGATCTCTCTGTCTCCCCTCTCTCCCTCTAAATCGTGCGCGCGCGCGCGTGTGTGTGTGTGCGTCTGTGTATGCGTGTGCGTGTGTGTGTGTGTGCGTACGCGCGTGTGCGGGTGTGCTCAGATACACATTGTAATAACTGTCTTTCCTCAGCGCGCGAGGGGTGTTTTTCATATGAAAAAAATGTTACTGATTTTTTTTTTAAATTCATGTATGTGTGTACGTGTGTGTGTGTGTGTCTGTGTGTCTATGTGTGTGTGTCTGTGAGTGTGTCTGTGTATGCGTATGTGTGTGTGTGTGTGTCTGTTTATGCGCGCGTGTGCGTGCGTGTACACTGTGTTCTCCAAATTAATCTTACTTTCTTTCTGAAATGAACAGCGTGGTGAAAGGTAGAATGAACAATGGCCGTAACGTCGGTGACAAATCGTCTCTGTGCAATGCAAAACTAAGTTTACTCAGCGATTATGCCAAAGACAACGCTCTGGTTAGTTTCTTCTTTTTTTCCCCTCTCTCTCTTTCTCTCTCCTTTTTGACTCACTTGTGTAAACAAAGTGAGTATATTTTAACCCGGTGTTCGGTTGTCTGTGTGTGTGTGTGTGTGTGTGTGTCTGTGGTAAACTTTAACATTGACATTTTCTCTGCAAATACTTTGTCAGTTGACACCAAATTAGGCATAAAAATAGGAAAAATTCAGTTCTTTCCAGTCATCTTGTTTAAAACAATATTGCACCTCTGGGATGGGCACAAAAAATAAAAAGATAAAGCCTAATTATATGCAAACTGCATTTACTGTTATATTTATATTTTTTGTATTCTCTAAACTTGGCACTTTGATCTGATATTCTGACAAAACAACAAGAGCAGTCATTTTTATCATTTTTTGTTCAAACAGGAACTTTTTTTTGCTAAGCATGGAAGTTTTATTTATTTTGCAAACGTTTTGGTGCAGTTAGTAAAGAAGGGAAATTATTCTGTAATTAATGCTAGGGGACTTAATTTGCTTTAAACTGATCTTTCTCATCTTAAACATTACATTTTGAAATTGTACTCAGTACATAAAAAGCTTGGATTTTTTTAAAAGTGTATCACAAGTGAGTCTTGAAGGCCTTGCCTTTCTTGTTTCTTCTGTGTCGTTGACCTTTCCTTTATATATATATATATATATATATATATATATATATATATATATATATATCTGGATTGTGTTTGGAAGAATACGTGAATTATTGGCACTGTAATAAACCATTATTCAGTGGAAATTAATAAACAATCGGGCCAGGAGATCAAATGATTAACAAATAGTAAAGAGTGGTAACTCTCTCCACACACAAGGCACACAACTTCAAGTCAATGCTGCTTACGCTACCAGTTCAGCTAGCACACAGGTAAGTAAAAGGTACACTGGAACAAAACCAGACACTTCCCCACTCTTTACTTTTTGTTAATCATTGGCAATATCCACATTTCTGCCCCACTTCTCTTTCCATTCAGTTTTGTTTCAAAGACGGAAAAAATTGTAAACTGGTTTAAAACATTGTAACAGATACTCTGTATGCATTTCTTCCCCTCTCGAATGCCGTAAAGAAGGCCAATAAAAAAAATAATAATAATAATTTAAGGCGCGGGGTTGGGGTGGGTGGGGGTTGGTTGGGTGGAAGGAATAATGTGGAGTATATATTCACTGTTCTAAAACTACATGGATAGCTCATTGGCCAGGAAAGCCGAAGCCAACTGGACGCAATATTGTTTCTCGTATCCGGCCATCAGTCCGTTGACAAGTCGTCTGCTAACTGGTGGTAGTTTCTGAACTGTAACCGTGTATCTTCGATGAAATCGTGTTATGCTTGCCCCCACGACATGCCAAATGTTCTTTTCATTGATATCTGCCAATGATTTATCTACCAAAGTTATTACAGAAAAACAGTGCAGTGACACGTGGCGCAAACTTGCAGTGGAGACACACACACAGGAAAGTCAGCTTAACTAACGCCGCGAGCAAGTGAAAGCTTGCCGTGAAGCCAGCTTTGCGCTATGCTACACATATGAAGTCACCGCTTCGCGCTGTACTGACACGAGAAGCAAAATGGCTGATTGAACACTTCCGCTGGCTTCAGTTAGCAAAGGGGCTGAAAGAAGGCATGCGCTATCCATGTATTTTTTAGTCAGTGGTATATATTGCACTGTTATTAAACAATTTACAAATTTTTCCGTCTTATAAATGAATCAGTGTAGGGACAGAAATGTGGATGTTGCCATTCAGTGTGTGCTCTGTTTGCCATGAAAATATGATATTGTATTTCTCTGTTTGTCACAAGAGATTCCTCTGTGTGAAATTCAGGGAGCGCACGTCGCTACACTACAGCGCCACCCATTTTTTGTGCCCAGCACAAAGTACGATTTTGAAAAGTTTCTGTTGTGGTTTCTCTGTGAGAAATCTGGGTTGCCATAGTGCAGCGCCACCTTTTTTTTTTTTTTTTTTTTTTCCTTTTTTCTGTCTGCAAGCGTAGTTCCTTTTTTTTTCTTTTTTTTTTTTCGTTGTTTTTTGTTGTTGTTTTGTTGTTGTTTTGTAGGTTTTGTAGGTTTTTTCTTTTTTCTTTCTTTTTTTTTTTTTTTTTTTTTTTTTTTTTTTTTTTTTTTTGTCTAACTGGATATTTCTCCTCAATGTTCCCAGGGACAACACCTTTTTTTCTTCTTTTTTTTCTTTTTTTTTCTTTTTTTTTTTGCCTTGGGTTATTATCTTACGTGTGCTAAGTTCATGCTGCACTCAGGACCTCGGTTGACTGTCTCGTCATCCGAAAGACTGGCACCCAGACCACCACACAAGGTCAAGTATTCGGGAGTAAAAAAAATTTTTTTTAAATCCCAGTCTATGTGGGATTAGAACTCGTGAACGCTTGCATCCGGGTCAGAAGCATCATCAGTGTGCCACTGCTCTTCTTGTTGGTCTCAGAGCTCAGCGTGTGAGGAGACAATTGGCTCCCCCTCCCCCCTCTTATAATGATGCCCGGGTTAGTTTGGCACCTTTCCCATGTTTACTGTGCGCATGTATGTGACCATTTTTTGTGCCCAGTTGAGTTTTCCAGCTGTGTGTGTGTGTGTTCGTCTTCAGTTTAACGTCTTTCCACTTGAAGTGATATTAGACACACACACACACAAAAAAAAACAACCGTGGAGGTAGGGGTTGTGGTGTGTGTGTGTGTGTGTGTGTGTGTGTGTGTGTGTATGTGTGTGTGTGTGTGTGTGTATGTGTGTGTGTGTGTGTGCGAGAGAGGGAGAGACAGAGAGACAGAGAGAGAAAGAGATAGAGACAGAGTTTGTCTTCAGCTTATACGAGACCGGTATTTCTTTGAAGGACAGAGACAGAGAGAGAGTTTGTCTTCAGCTTATACGAGACCGATATTTCTTTGAAGGACAGAGACAGAGATTGTTTGTCTTCAGCTTATACGAGACCGATATTTCTTTGAAGGACAGAGACAGAGAGAGTTTGCCTTCAGCTTTTTCGAGACCGATATTTCTTTGAAAGACAGAGAGTTTGTCTTCAGCTTATACGAGACCGATATTTCTTTGAAGGACAGAGAGAGAGAGAGTTTGTCTTTAGCTTACACGAGACCGATATTTCTTTGAAGGACAGAGACAGAGAGAGTTTGTCTTCAGCTTATACGAGACCGATATTTCTTTGAAAGACAGAGAGAGTTTGTCTTCAGCTTATACGAGACCGATATTTCTTTGAAGGACAAAGAGAGAGAGTTTGTCTTCAGCTTATACGAGACCGATATTTCTTTGAAGGACAGAGACAGAGAGAGTTTGCCTTCAGCTTTTTCGAGACCGATATTTCTTTGAAAGACAGAGAGAGTTTGTCTTCAGCTTATACGAGACCGATATTTCTTTGAAGGACAGAGACAGAGAGAGTTAGAGTTTGTCTTCAGCTTATACGAGACCGATATATCTTTGAATTTCTTTCAGCCCTGGTGTGTG
>NC_134891.1:20347915-20387915 GCF_041734735.1 Babylonia areolata
TTGGTGTCGGCTGATATAAATCCATACTGTGAATGGCAAGTTCTCAAAACACCACTGGGGAGTGACCACCTTCCAGTTGAAATGGTATTATCTGTAAAACATGAGATCATAATTAAAGATAATATAGGGTTGAAATATAATGAAAAGAAAGCAAACTGGGATCTGTTTGGTAATATGCTGGCTTATTACTCTGCTGATTTAAATTTCAACACTGATGTTACATCACAAGAAGATTTAGAAATTTGTTATCGGTCTCTAAGGAATGTTATTCTGAAGGCTGCTGATGGTTCAATTCCAAAAGTAAAGTATATAGCCAATCCAAAACGGTCTGGTAATCCTTGGTGGAACAGCTCATGTGAAATAGCAGTCAATAAGAAAACAGAGGCTTTCAAAAACTGGCATAGGTATCGAAAAATCGAATCCAAAGAAAGAGTATCAGAACTGCACAACAAGTATAAACAGGCTAATAGTTTTAGTAATAAAACAGTGGCTGCTGCCAAAAAGATATACTACACAAATCTGATTAACGACTGTACTAGCAACCCAACTGCCTCTTCCAAACTGTTGGGAGAAATAAAGCAAATAAAGGGTGTATATAATCTTCCTGATCCTCCTTTGTATGAAAATGATATTGTGTATAAAACTAGGGAAGAGAAAGCCGAGTTATTTGCGGATACATTCGCAAAAATGAGTCAGACAGAATACTTGCCATCCTATGAGCAAAAGAGAAGGAAACAGTTTGAAGATATGAACTGCCCCTGTGAAATGGATAAGAATGATAGCAGTGCATCTTACATTAATGCAGACCTAACGCTGGGGGATCTATACCGTGCTCTCAATGCTGTTAAGTCAGGGAAAGTTGCGACAGGCTCAGATCCAATATCGTACAACATGATCAGACATTTTCCAAATATCTTTTTAAAAAGAGTGTTAGATTTTTTTCAGATTTGCTGGAATTCTGGTATCCTTCCAACTGATTGGAAGAAAGCAACCATAGTACCTATTCACAAACAAGGAAAACCTAAATCTAGCCCTTCCAGTTACCGACCTGTTTCGTTAACTCCCCATCTTGGGAAGGTTTTTGAGAGAATTTTGAAAACTAGATTAGAACACTTTCTGGAGAAGAAAGGAATTTTACCTACTTTCCAAGCTGGTTTTAGAAGAGGTAGGGGTGTTACTGATCATGTCGTCCATCTAACTTCTCATGTTAAGAAGGCACTCGCAAAGCGTCACTCCACGGTCGCAACTTTCTTTGATATTCATAGAGCCTATGACTCTGTGTGGCACTATAAATTGATTCATAAAGCAAATACAGTAGGGTTGGGAGGTCGATTTCTAAAATTTCTTAAGTCATTCTTATCCCAGAGGACATTCCAGGTGAGATTAGGTGGTATATTATCCAGATCAAGGTCCGTCAATATGGGCGTTCCACAGGGAAGTGTGATTTCTCCCACTCTGTTTTCACTAATGCTTTATGATATGAAAAATATCAACACAAATGGTGCCACATTAGTAGCTTATGCAGATGACATAGCTCTCTGAAAGAATGTAAACTGTAATATTACAAAAAATACATCAAAACGAAATAAAATTATTAAGCATTTTCAAGATGCCATCGACAACATTGTGGAATATATGAAAGAAAGTGGTTTTCTCCTGTCTGCTGAAAAGACTGTTTTCGTCATATTTACTAAAAAGTTGATTGAATTTGAAGGTAGGGATGCTATTAAAATACAGGTAAATGACACTATCATATATCCGAGTAAACAGGTGAAATTTCTCGGTGTTATCTTCCATTATAAACTTTTTTGGACTAAGCATATAAACTACCTTATTGAGAAAGCGAGGAAGAAAATAGCTCTATTACGTGTGCTTTCTGGAATCCCTGTTATAAATTGTGGCAATAATCTGATCAATGCTGCAATGGGACTAGTCCGCTCAATTATATCATATAGTCAGGAAATCTATTTCACTGCTTCAAACTCTGATCTTCATAAACTGACAAGTATTGATTCCTTAGCTTTTAAGATTGCACTTGGTTTACCGCGATGGGCTTCAATCGACAAAACATACAAAGAAGCTGGTGTTTTGCCATTACCTGAACACAGGAAATTATGTGCCTGTAACTACATGGTAAGGGCTAGAGCTGTTCCAAATTCGGTTGTCTCTGAAATTGATGAAGAAACGTACATCTGTAGAGAAATTCGTAACAAAGCTGTATACACGTCCTTGTTCGATTTTACTAAGTCAGTCTTTGAGAGTTGCAGTCTGCCTCTTTCCCAGATTGCGAAAATTCCGCATTGTTTTCATCCGCCTTGGCTGACTGAGCAAGCAAATATTATTTTTACATATGGACAATTAAAAAAGAGTGACAGTCCACTTATTATTGCCTCTCGGGCCAAAGAACTAATTAATACACGTTTCAAATATTACCTCCGTGTTTTCACAGATGGATCAATTAGTAGTAACTCTGAAGTTGGAGCTGCTTTTGTAATCCCCGAGCTTAACATTAAAAAGAGATTCCACTTAACTAAAGGTTGTTCAATTTTTACTGCTGAATTGTTTGCAATTCTGATGGCTTTCACCTTTTTTAGTGATATGCCTCTTGTGCCTGCAAAAATCCTTATACTATCTGATTCAAAATCAGCATTGATGGCTTTAAATAATCAATCTTCATCTGAACGAGCAGATATTATGTACGAAATTTTGTATTTAATCCACCAGTTAATTATGCGAGGCTCCGACATTTCACTCTTGTGGGTTCCTGGACATTCTAATCTTCGTGGCAACGAAATGGCCGATTTTTGTGCCAAGGAAGCGGCATCGCACAATTCAGATTCAATCAATCACAATATTCCTATTTCTGTTTCTGAAGCCTGTACTATTCTCTCAACATATATCTGGAATTTCAGACAGACACAGTTCTTAGAAAACTCAAAAAAGAAGCTCTGGTGGGATCTCTCTCTTCCAGCAAGAAAAGGCACTAACCCCCCAGGATCAATTTCCACAAGAAACTTGACACACAGGCTAAGAACTAATGCATGGTTATGCAGATTTTTGAAACCGTCACCACTATGTATTTGTGGTACGACCCTTGACATCCCACATTTTTTGCTCGAATGTCCAGATACACATTTACATTTCAAACCCCTTCATGATATGATTACATCCTTTAACCTTCCATTAGTCATGTCCAGCGTTTTTCACCCTAGCAAAGAAAATGGTTGGTCTCTGACAAAAACCGCAGTTGACCTAATTAAAAGCCATCCAATTGGTCGGTTTTTCTAATTTGTTTCATCCCCTTTCTGTTGCAGAGGTTCCCCTCTGTTTTATTTAATCCAAAGTAGTGTTTCGTTTTGGGTGATAGCGTCAGATTTACTTGTAGAGCAAAGTTCCCATTATTCTAATTAGTGGAACTGTTCGACCCTAACATGTAATATGTCGTCTTGATTACATTACGAAACCTTAATTTGATGAGAAAGAGTGAGAGACAGTGTGAATGTGTGTGTGTGTGTATGTGTGTGTGTGTGTGTGTGTGTGTGTGTGTGTGTGTGTGTGTGAGTGGGCAGGGGAATGAGGTAGGGGAATTATAATGGGCATTTGTGTGCATGCATGGATGTATGTAGAGAGAGGGTGGGGGAGAAACGTATGTGAGTATGTGGGTGCGTTAGAATATTTTTTGGAGATAATGATATAAATGAAATTTGGTACCTTGATTTGTTAAATATGTTTGGTTTTTTTTTTTTTTTTTTTTTTTTTTTTTTTTGTTGTTGTTGTTGTTGTTGTTTTTTAAATCATACCTTCCTCAAATCAGAATTTCCTTGTGTTGCTCAGTTAATATTTTATTCAAATGGTTGCGAAAATGTCAGTACAACAAACAGTTAATCTGACAATAAATGGTTTCAGTCAGTCAGTCAGTGTGTGTGTGTGTGTGTGTGTGTCACGTGCATGTGTGTGCATGTTACTTGAATGTGTATTCAGTCGTGAAGCACCAGTTCATCTGTATTTATCATTTCCATTCAAAAAAAAAATTTTTTAAACCATCGTCTACGGGAGTCTGCAACGTGTACATTCAATGTTTACGAGTACACACACACACACACACACACACACACACACACACACACACACACACACACACTACACACACACCACACACACACACACACACACACACTACACACACACACACACACACACACACACACTACACACTACACACACATACACACTACACACACGCACGCACACACACACACACACACACGCACACACACCACACACACACACACACACACACTACACACACACACGCCCCGGTTGAATCGTGGTCAGTATCCCCACCTGTCAGCAATGACCGTGGGAGTCCGGAGTTCGTGTCCCCGTCGGGGTTACTATTAAGGAGAGGATGTAGCTCAAGTGGTAGAGCGCTCGCTTTGCATGTGAGAGGGACGGGGATCTTCTTCTTCTTCTTCTTCTGCGTTCGTGGGCTGCAACTCCCACGTTCACTCGTATGCACACGAGTGGGCTTTTACGTGTATGACCGTTTTTACCCCGCCATGTAGGCAGCCATACTCCGTTTTCGGGGGTGTGCATGCTGGGTATGTTCTTGTTTCCATAACCCACCGAACGCTGACATGGATTACAGGATCTTTAACGTGCATATTTGATCTTCTGCTTGCATATACACACGACTGAAGGGGGTTCAGGCACTAGCAGGCCTGCACATATGTTGACCTGGGAGATCGTAAAAATCTCCACCCTTTACCCACCAGGCGCCATCACCGTGATTCGAACCCGGGACCCTCAGATTGACAGTCCAACGCTTTAACCACTCGGCTGTTACGCCCGTTGGTACGGGGATCAATAACCTGCATCTCCATATAGTTTTGCTAACGACCATACCACGTTGAAAATACCGGTTCTCGTTCGATTACCGAAGTTAAGCAATGTCGGGCCCGGTTAGTACTTGGATGGATGACCGCCTTGGAAACACTGGGTGCTGTTGGCAACCTTTTCTCAAGGCCTGACTTATATACTACTACTTATACTTAACCGAGAAGGCCTGACTAAGCGCAGTTGGGTTACGCTGCTGGTCAGGCATCTGCCGGCTTGGCAGATGTGGTGTAGCGTATATGGATTTGTCCGAACGCAGTGACGCCTCCTTGAACTACTGAAACACACACACACACACACACACACACACACACAACACACACACACACACACACACACACAACACACACACACACACAGAGATATTCCTCCCTCACCCAGCGCAACAGTGTGTACACACACAGCCTTTCCCACATACCATACAACCAGCTCATGTTCATAAAAAAAAACAACTTCCTCTGTCATACAAGACTGCTTCTTCTTGGTCTCAATTCAATCTGAAAATAACCGGCAACCCGTTTCTCCAACACGCTGGGGTGGGATTTTTTTTTTTTTTTTTTTTTTTTTTACACTCACCGTATTCATTCGTGCAGAGACTCATTCAACCAGAGTGGAACGTGGTTCCCTCTTTCAAAGTTGAACAAAAACACGGGATCCCCCCCCCCCCCCCCCCCCCCCCCCCCCCCCCCGCCGTCAAGGCTCGCATGTGAAAATCGACACGCTGTTTTCAAAGGTCGACAACACGTTCTTTTGGTGGACAAAAAAAAAAAAAAAAAAAATTGTAACGTGTTGTGTGTATTGTGTTTTCTGTTCTGTAATGCCCATTTCGTGTTGGGTGTATTGTGACGGTATTCTGTAATGCTCATTACGTCGGGTTGTGTGTGTGTATGTCCTGTATTTTGTAATACCTATTACGTGTTGTATGTATTCTGTATTTTGTAATGCCTATTACACACACACACACACACACACACACACACACACACACACACACACATATATATATATATATATATATATATATATATATATATATATATATATATATATGAAGCGTTGATGAGACTGCGAAATATTACATCGCTAATGTCGAACATTAATTTTGTGTTCGCTGTTTTTTGATGGGTTTGTGTTGTATATTCATCGGGCGTTATGCTCATTTTATCTTTCCTTCTTTTTTTTTTTTAACGTTACTCACTTCAGAAAGGGGCTTTGGCCATTATTTGAATAATCGAGTCATTATCGTTATCGTCACCCCCCCCCCTAACACCCTTCCCCCCCACACCATCTCTCTCTCCCTCTCTCTCTGTTCAATCTCTCCCCATGCCTGTCACTTTAACTTACGCGTGAACGTGCTGGTGTGTGTGTGTGTGTGTGTGTGTGTGTGTGTTGAAGGCCTCAAGGCCTGACTATGCGCGTTGGGTGACGCTGCTGGTCAGGCATCTGCTTGGCAGATGTGGTGTAGCGTATATGGATTTGTCCGAACACAGTGACGCCTCCTTGAGCTACTGAAACTGAAACTGAAACTGTGTGTTGAAACAAACGTGAATATTATGACAAACTAACAACAAAAAAATTATGATAAACCAAGCAAAACTATGTTTTACTTGACAGGTTTTAAAGACATAAAGGCCATGCATGTCCAGTTGTTTCTGGGGTGAGTGGGGGGCGGGGGGCGGGGGGGCTGGGGGGGGCTTGATGGGGGAGGGGGGGGGTTGTTTCGTTATTGTGTTTCGAACACACACATTCATGAACGCCACCTTTTTTTCAGACTGGTTTACATCACGTGATACGTTGTATACCTGTGTTGTGCGGCAGGGTTGTGTCTGCTGGCTGTGGCGTCCCTGCTGGTCATCCTCTGCAAGTTTCATCAGTCCACCCCCACCCCCACCCGCAGCCAGCGCCCACCACTGCGGAGTTCTCCTCCTATAGCTTTGGCACCACCCCCTCCTCCTCCTCCTCCTCGCTCGTTCTCACCTTCCCGGCGATCGCTGGACTTGAAGGCATGGAAGAACGGCCCCAACACGTCCCTCACAGCGCCTGGTCTCATTCCCATCAAGCAGAAAGCCACGGCGAACCCCAGTGACATCCCTGCAGAGGCCGGTCCGCAGAAACTCCTCTGCCTCACGTTCAAGGGTCGCTTCGGGAACCACCTATTCCAGTTCGCGTCGGTCCTGGGCCTGGCCCACAGACTGCACAGAACGGCTGTGTTCTCCGCCAGTCGTTTTCTGAACCAAGCACTGCAGCTTCCGCCCCTACAGCCCAGCGCAGAGCAGCGGAAGCGGTGCCACGCAGCCAGAGTCGCGAGGGAAAGGGTGTGCTGCCAGTTCCACAATGACCTCCTGAAGCTGGACCCTCACAGAGACTATCAGGTGAGCAGGTACCTGCAGTCGTGGAAATACTTCGAAGGAGCGGAAGCAGAAGTGAGAAAGGCGCTCCTGTTCAAAGACAGCGTGCAGAAGCGAGTGAAGGGGAAGGTGGAGGAGCTGAAGAGACTCTCTAACCACACGTTGGTAGGTATTCATATTCGGAGAGGGGACTACCTCAGACCTGGGTCTATAAGGGGAGGCTACCGCTCCCCGCCTCCAGATTACTATCTCAGAGCCATGGACTTCATGAGACGCCGCTTTGGGAAGGTGACCTTTCTCGTGGCCGTGGACAACACCACGTGGTTCTTGGAATCCGTGACGTTATCAAGTGACGTCATAATGTTGAAACGTGACACCCCTGTAGTCGACATGGCGTTGTTGGCGTCACTAGATCACGTGATAATCTCAGTGGGGTCGTTCAGCTGGTGGGTGGGCTTCCTCAACAAAGGTGAGACAGTGTACTGGAAGGACTTCATTGCACCGGGTACCTTCATTGGGAAATCGTACGGGGATGGCGCCACTTACGTATACCCTGAGTGGATTCCATTGTAAATTAAATGTGACGGGTACATAGGAGAGGAGCTGCAGCAGAATCAGTTAGGCGTTGGACCTAGGATCCAATGCTCCCCAGAGATCAGGGTCAATACGAGGGCCCCGTTTCAACATTGTGTTGGTCCTTGGGAAAGCCACTTTACCTCCCGCCACCACACTTCGGTTGGGAAATGGGTTTTTTTTATTTTTTTTATTTAAAAAAAAAAATTTTTAAGAAAAAAAAAAGAAAAATGCTGTTGAAGAGGACTAGGCCCCACCTTACTGTGCCAAGCCCTTGCCCAGATGACCGTCAAAAACCTTTGAAACCTTCAGCCCTTTTACTAGTTAAGTGGAGTGATGGCCTAGAGGTAACGCGTCCGCCTAGGAAGCGAAAGAATCTGAGAGCCCTGGTTCGAATCACGGCTCAGCCGCCGATATTTTCTCCCTCTCCACTACTGAGACCTTGAGTGGTGGTATGGACGCTAGTCATTCGGATGAGACGATAAACCGAGGTCCCGTGTGCAGCATGCACTTAGCGCACGTAAAAGAACCCACTGCAACAAAAGAGTAGTTCCTGGCAAAATTCTGTAGAAAAAATTCACTTCGATAGGAAGAGCAAATTAAACTGCACGCAGGAAAAACATTAAAAAAAAAAAAAAAAAAGTGGGGGGGTGGGGGGGGGTGGCGGCTGTAGTGTAGCGACGCGCTCTCCCTGGGGACACCAGCCCGAATTTCACACAGAGAAATCTGTTGTGATAAAAAGAAATACAAATACAAATACAAATATATGCGCAGAAGCAGTTGGGAATACCACATCAGAACCGGCAAGAAGTGACATGACAGAGGAGAGGGATTTGGTGGCTGGCTGCAGTGCTGAGTACATCAGACGATTAACTCACTCAGTACGGCCAGTCCTCTCTTCTCTCTTCTCTACACAGACCCCTCGGATGTCCAGTGGGTGTCTGAATGACCCAACATTTAGCTTCCGTCGTCAGAATTGTGGTATTCTCTGTCAACATTCACCTCTTCAGTATAAGAGCCTTCCGCTTGCAATAATTTGATGATGGTAACTGGGGTGAAACGCTGTTAACGTCGTCTCTTTCGCCGTTCGTATGGAGAGAGTTAATGATTATTATTATGTCGCAGATAATGAAATTGGATTATCAACTTTGTTGTCAGTGTGTGTGTGTGTGTGTGTGTGTGTGTGTGTGTGTGTGTGTGAGAGAGAGAGAGAGAGAGAGAGAGAGAGAGATCTTAATTTAAGAAGTTTTGCTGTTTATACCACAAGGCTGTTATTTTTTTCTGAATTTGAAATTGGGTTGAGATGGTTTATTTCAGTAAAGATGCTGATTTTACTGATGTAATTGACGTTTCCACGATTTTATATGATGTTTCTATGCCTTGCTTGCTTGAAGTTTGGTTGTGTTGTTTTACAGCTTGGAATTGTTTTATGTTGCCTTCACCAACATGTTTGGTACGTTAAGCAAGTGTATAAATTATGCAGAAAAGGCTGCATGGTTGCGTGCATACGGTCAGACTCTGTGTGTGTGTGTGTGTGTGTGTGTGTGTGTACGTGTACGTGTACGTGTGTGTGTGTGTGTGTGTGTGTGTGTGTGTGTACGTGTACGTGTGTGTGTGTGTGTGTGTGTGTGTGTGTGTGTGTGTGTTTTGACTTTCAGGAAGGTGATAGTAAAATCGGAGTTGCATGGTTATGACTGTTGAGTGTGAATTTGTCGTATATGTTGTATGCAAAATTTTTTTGCTCTTTTGATTGTGATCTTTATGCATCACAAACTTCGCCATACTTAATTTCTCTTACTGAGATGATACAGTTATTCTGATTCTGATTTTGATGAGTTATCCCAGTGTCTCCAGCGGTATTTTGAAGGGTTCGCCTATGTCTGGGCTGTCTAATAGTACTCTGCTCACGTTTGTTTGAAGAAGTTCGAAACAGAATCAAACAAGTCATTGGGCCCTACGAAGACCTGTTGACCTTGGTCAAGAGACGCAAGCTCAAATGGTATGGCCATGTCATGAGATCATCAGGGCTTGCCAAGACATTCCTGCAGGGCACAGTGCAAGGAGGGAGAAGGAGAGGCAGACAGAGGAAGAGATGGGAGGACAACATCCCAGAATGGACGGGCTTGAGGTTGAGCGGTACAATCAGGCAGGAGGTCAGAAAACCGAGAGGATTGGAGGATGCTGGTTGCCAGATCACCTATGGCGCCCCAACGGTCCACAAGACTACGGGATAGGTGCAAGGCGCACGTTTGTCATTTCCTTTTTTTCCATTTGATGTTAAAAATGTAATAAAATGGTTATCTAACACATGAAATGCTTTGCTCTTTGATAAATTTGAAAGGGTCATGAATTTCTTTAAAGTCTGTGTCGGCTCTCCTCTGTTCAGGTTATGAAACACACACACACACACACACACACACACACACACACACACACACACACACACACACACACACACACACACACATGTTCGTAAATCTACATACAACAAGAATACAATGGCATTTTGTTTATTCATCTGACGGACACAATAGCAGAGTGGTTAAAGCGTTGCACTGTCAATCGGAGGGTCCCGGGTTCGAATCATGGTGACGGCGCCTGGTGGGTAAAGGGTGGAGATTTTTACGATCTCCCAGGTCAACATATGTGCAGACCTGCTAGTGCCTGAACCCCCTTCGTGTGTATATGCAAGCAGAAGATCAAATACGCACGTTAAAGATCCTGTAATCCATGTCAGCGTTCGGTGGGTTATGGAAACAAGAACATACCCAGCATGCATACACCCGAAAACGGAGAGTGGCTGCCTACATGGCGGGGTAAAAACGGTCATACACGTAAAAGCCCACTCGTGTGCATACGAGTGAACGCAGAAGAAGAAGAAGTTTATTCATCTGCCTCATTTTAGACCAGGACAGATGAGAAGACATATGTCTGTGTGGAGCTGTACTGAGATCCATACCAGATCTTTGGGGAGTCAGAAATCGTAGCCTCCTGAAGACGGAGAACAAAATAATTTCACTGAGCCCAAACTGAATACCATGAGAATGCATGCTGGTGGTGGTGTGTCCATCGAGATCGATGATGACCATCGTTGTCATCCAGCTGGGGGATGGGGGGAGGGAGGTGGTGGGGTGGGGAGGAGGATGCTCATGAATCTATCTGTGAATGCGCAGATGGCTGAATAGTCCAATCTGCGCACGAAATGTTCGCTGACAGTTGGAGCAGACAAAGACAGGCATATCATTGTCAGGGAGCTTGCTATATAGAATGCATGCTGCTCACCATTTGAACAGCAGGGGTGGGCCGTCCATGTTCTTTCCTTTCCAGCACTCAGCAAAGTGTCGAGGGATGAAGGAGAGAGAGAGAGAGAGAGAGAGAAAAAAATACTGCTCTTCATTTTAACAGAGCTGTGTAACAATCTATTATTTATTCACCTTTTTTCTTTCTCTCAAGGCCTGACTAAGCGCGTTGGGCTACGCCGCTGGTCAGGCATCTGCTTGGCAGATGTGGTGTAGCGTATATGGATTTGTCCGAACGCAGTGACGCCTCCTTGAGCTACTGAAACTGAAACTGTGTAACAAGCTCCTGTGTACTTGCTTTTGTCAGTAAGGTGTCAAGGGTTGGAAATGAACTAATGAAGAAAATTTAAACCTGTAGACAAAGATAAAAAAATTAAAAAAAGTAAAAGAAAAAAGAAGAAATTAAGTGCCTGCTTGTCACTTGCCGGTGTATGTGCAAGATCTATCAATTGATCACAAGGACCTCGGTTTATCGTTTCATCCGAATGACTGGACGCTTGGTTGGATTTTCCAGTCAAACTTAGGAGAAAGGGCGAGAGCGGGATTCGAACCCTCCCCCTCACCGGCGGACACTGTATTGGCAGATAGGCGTCCTAACCATTCTGCCAATTTCCTCCTTACAAGGTCAGTACAAGCTGCTACAAACCTAAGACGAGTAGAAAAAATAAATACCAAGGCATTTGTGACAGTTCACAGTCGCCATTTTCTCCACATTGAGGAACTATTTTTCTCTTGCAGCTAAAACCCCACCTTTTCTTAACCCTTTCACCGCCATTCAATTTAGAGTACTAAATCCCCTTGTGGTATAAACACAGAAAAGACACTGGCTAAGAATAGCTGGGGATTCCCCCCTGAGATGTATAGAAAACATGGCCTATCCTACTACCGAACATTATGAGCAGTAGGTTCATGGATAACAGACCAATGACTGGTTACCTTTCAGTGACATGGGTCCTCTACCAAGCCTGTGCATAAATGCAAGCTTGGCGGTGAAAGGGTTAATACAACAATATTTCTCTTTTCCGTTGACTCTCTCAGACTTTGGTCCGATTCGCAGACCAATTCTGAGTTTAGCTCTCAGACTATTATCAAATTCATTACGGACCAAGTATTGTTCTAATGTCAAGTGCATATGCTTTAGTAACCTGACAATTGAGTATATAATTTTTCACTGTGGTTTGATGAAGCCTTTTGTACACGAAAGTGTGACTTCACAAGTGACTGAGAACGTTGATGTTTTTGACTTTTTGTATTATCAGTTGTTTCGCTTGTCAGTTTAACGACTTCTCTTTTACGAAGTCCTTTAAGTAATTTCCTGTAACTGTATTTAGAGTTGTTTTGTTGGGTTTTTGTTTGTTTGTTTGTTTGTTTTTTTTCTTCCAAATTTCACCCACATTTTTACCCTCATTTGCCCAGTTTCTCCCAACCCTCCATTCATCCACATCTCCCACCCCTTCTAACCGATAATACTCAGATGTATTCATAAATACTTTAACAAAATGTCTTCAATCACCGATATGTGTGACGGGACATTAAACAAAAATTCCTCCTCCTCCGTTTTGACCTGAAGTTCAAGCCTGGGTGCTGCAGTACCCAGATTGGCCAACTGAGTCTGAAGTCCAATCGGCATTTCTGACAACGGTTTGTTGTTGTATGTTTGTTGTTGGTGTTTTTGTGTGTGTGTGTGTGTGTTTTGTTGTTGTTGTTGGGTTTTTATCTGGGGGATCGGAAGGGGGGGGGGGTCGTGGGGGGGGGGGGGGGGGGGGGGGGGTGTTCTTGTTGTTGTTGATGTTCTCTACCGTGACGGACGAGCAATACATGCGACATTTATGTCGTTCATCTCCGATACCTAATGGCCGCATTTTATTTAAATGTCCTTGCCTTGGTTTTTCATTGTGGCACTCCTTATCAAACCAGTCATATTGCATTTGGATACTGATTCTTTCTAATGTTGTTTTTCGTTTGTTTGGTGTTTTTTTATTATTATTTTTTTTTTTAATGTTTTTTGTTTGTTTGTTTGTTTGTTTGTTGTTGTTGTTTGTTTTTCTTTAAGCAAATAGCCTCTCTATACTATGAATTACTAAATATTTCAAATGCAGGGTTAACTTCAGATGGCGAGGACTACAGTAAAGACAACAGAAGATGGCTGAGTGATAATGGATGTTGAGAATGACTTCGAGAACTATATATATATATATATACATTTTTTTTTTTAATCGAGTGAAAAAGGCAGTTAGAGAAGAAAAGAAACTGAACTCAGTCGAGAGAACTGAGATTTCAGCACTGACGACTAAATGGACAGAAACAGCTTTATACACAAAACACAAAAACAGATGATAGACAAAAGCACCTTCAGTTATAGACAAAAGCGCCTCAAGAGGCAACGCCTTTGTAGACAAAAACACATGTACTGACAAAAATACTTCCACATGAAGCGACCGAGATGCGTTTCCAATATATTGGAGTCAGTTGTTTTCTTTTCAGTGGACTCTTGACTTTGCGGGGATTCAAAAACAAAATCTCAACAGTCGGCCTGCTAAGCTGCGCACACCACAACCCGTCGCGATAATGCCATAATCTTGGCGACAGCGATGTACTTAACAGGTACAGAACCTACTCTTCTAACATTATAGAATCTATTTAGAAAGGTGCTTGAATCATTCGAATTAAAATGAGGGGATGTAACAGCGGAGGTGCGTACAACACTTCACAGACTGCAACTGCGCGTGAGATCCATTTGAATTATATCTAAGGCAGATATGTGAAGTCCACTTAATTGCGTCTGAGAAGCCTGCAGCTGCTCCAATTCAGTTAACCTTTCGTCACCGGTGCCACGCAACGCACTCATGCAATGTGAATACAATACAATGAAACACACTGCTATACTGACGCATACCGCACAACACATATGCAGTCTCACACACACGAAGGCCCAACTCTCAAGCGACACACAACAGCGCGCGAAGCCCCCCTAGCCCTCCCTACCCCCCCGTCCACACCCCTGCTACCCCCAAACTTCCCACATACACACATGCAGACACGCACGTACACACAGAGTACACATACACGGCAATGGGTGTGAATCAACCACTGACCTATAAACACGATCTCGATGGAATCAACTGATGCCCCTCCTCTCTCCCCACAACCACTCTCATCCTCCCTCCCTCCCACCTCTCGATCCGGCGTCTCCTCAGCCACCCCGATGGACTGACCCCAGCCGCGGAACACATACACACGCACACACACTGAGACTCTAGACACGAGGATCTTCGTGTATCAGTTATAAAGCATGCCCTCAAACACAAACGCCTTTCACTTGAGAAAGAGGCTGTCTCTGTTCTGATGGCGACATGGTTGACTACCGCCCCTTACCAGTGGCCCTCGCCCTCTCCCTCCAGCCCCCTCCTCCCACGTCCCCTCTCCCTCCCCCAGCCTCGCCTCAATACTTTCTTACAGCAGGAACGAAGGGGTACCTCTGTCCTCGATGCCCCCACCCGCGACAGCGAAATGACTGAGCCGTGTTCACTACGAACATGCGACATACTCATGAATTTTCGTTTGGAGGGGAGGGAGCGAAGGGGTATCACTTCTCGCGGTATTTGCCCCCAGCCCCCATAGTGACTTAATATGACAGTTTGTACGGTTTTTAATACTTGTCTTCTACTTGAACATTGATTAATTATATATGAAACAGATTCTTTTTATCTTTACTTTTTAGAGAAACAGCAATAGAATAATTATATAGTTCCTAGGTTGTGTTCCCCATATGCGAGCGTTGTATATTTGTATATAAATAGTATTCTTTATTTTCAAGTCTCTCCATTACATTCTACCCTATTACAGTTTTTAATCTGGTGGCCCCGAGATTTTAAACCATTTTTAAATGACTCAAAATAAAGATATTATTTTACCGGCCCCTCCCCAAGGACGGCAACCACGGAGCGCGTAAACCATAATTATATAAATATTTTACATGTAACTCTTAATACATGCATCTCATATATACCCTATTATTTTCTTATCTTCCCCTTTTTTCTGCTTTTTCTTTTCCCGTAGCAAAAGTCAACAGAAATGTCTCATATGGCCAAAAAGCCGGAAGACGTTAATCACCGTGACCATTTCAGTCAAACGCCGCGGGCTCGTCCGCAGGCGGTTTGATATCAAACGTGGGACTTGGGAAAGTTAAAATGTTGAACTGAATAGTAACAAAATAATGAGGCCAGGAGATGAAATGATTAACAAATAGTAAAGAGTGGTAACTCTCTCCATTCACAAGTTACCGATTCAGCTAGCACACATGTCAAATGATCGGTATAAGGACAGGCCCGGCACATCCTTTTTTGAGGAAGTGTTTGGGTTTGTTCCAATGTACCTTTTATTTACCTGTGTGCTAGCTGAATAGCTGAATCGGTAGCGAAGGCAGCACTGACTTGAAGTTGTGTACCTTGTGAATGGAGAGATTTACCACTCTTTAATGTTTGTTGAACTGAATAGCCTCTTTGTGGATCACACCGCTCGACACACACGAGTTTTTGTTTGTTTGGTTGGTTGGGTTTTTTTGGGGTTTTTTTGGGTTCAGCATTCACTCAGTGAGCTACGTGCCAACCAGGCAACCCCCCTCCCCCCCCCCGCCCCCCCTCCTCCCCCCCAAAAGTGATTCTGCCGGTGTACCTCAGACATTTTACCCCTCCCCCCTAAACACACACCTCCTACGGAGTTTTTCTTTTTTCTTTTCCAGAGAAAGGCACTACTTATACTTAACCGAGAAAAGTACTATCTATGAGAAATTACTACTTATACTTAACCGAGAAAAGTACTATCTATGAGAAATTACTACTTATACTTAACCGAGAAAAGTACTATCTATGAGAAATTACTACTTATACTTAACCGAGAAAAGTACTATCTATGAGAAATTACTATTTATACTTAACCGAGAAAAGTACTGTCTGTGAGAAATTACTACTTATACTTAACCGAGAAAAGTACTGTCTGTGAGAAATTACTACTTATACTTAACCGAGAAAAGTACTGTCTGTGAGAAATTACTACTTATACTTAACCGAGAAAAGTACTCTCTATGAGAAATTACTACTTATACTTAACCGAGAAAAGTACTATCTATGAGAAATTACTACTTATACTTAACCGAGAA
This sequence comes from Babylonia areolata, assembly GCF_041734735.1. Classification (NCBI taxonomy): domain Eukaryota; kingdom Metazoa; phylum Mollusca; class Gastropoda; order Neogastropoda; family Buccinidae; genus Babylonia; species Babylonia areolata. The sequence goes on from NC_134891.1 coordinate 20,364,190, forward strand.
AAGTACTATCTATGAGAAATTACTATTTATACTTAACCGAGAAAAGTACTATCTATGAGAAATTACTACTTATACTTAACCGAGAAAAGTACTATCTATGAGAAATTACTACTTATACTTAACCGAGAAAAGTACTGTCTGTGAGAAATTACTACTTATACTTAACCGAGAAAAGTACTATCTATGAGAAATTACTACTTTTACTTCACCGAGAAAAGTACTGTCTGTGAGAAATTACTACTTTTACTTCACCGAGAAAAGTACTATGTATGAGAAATTACTACTTATACTTAACCGAGAAAAGTACTATCTATGAGAAATTACTACTTATACTTAACCGAGAAAAGTACTATCTATGAGAAATTACTACTTATACTTAACCGAGAAAAGTACTATCTATGAGAAACTTACTCCGCAATGAAACTCTAATATGCACCTGATATCTATCAGCTTCCTAGTGTGTGTGTGTGTGTGTGTGTTAGAAATTGTTTGAAACTTTTTAACACGATGGTGATACCGGTTTTGTTTAACTGTTTGAAATTAAATTTGGGGACAAGGAAATGAAGATATGAATAAATCACAACTGGAAATGTTAAAACACTTATTAGCCTAATTCTGTTGAATACTGTGGCTCATATGGTTTACGGAGAAACATACATTTATCATATCTGTGTGCCAATGAAAATCAAAATGAACAGACTTAGGAGTGATAATGTATTGTTTGCGATACATAAATATTCTTGTAAATTATACATTATTTTTTGTTCCAACCTTGTGAACAAAGTATGTTTACAGCTCTGAGTTTTAATTGCATTACAAAGATTTAATACAGCTTTTTTTCTTTACCTTTTTCATTGTTTCGGATTCCATTTCACTTTTGAACAAGTTCATGTCTCAATGTCAAGAATTTCAAAATAATCAAATTTACGTGTGGAGTAATGGTTACGAAAATTGTAATAGATACTGAATAATTTTTATGGATTTTTTTTTTTTTTATGGCAAATTACTTTGAAAGAGAGATGATATATATATCAATACCTGACAATTATATTACTAAATCAATTTTTGTGTAGCAGTCAAAATTATTTGCAGATGTCAATATAAATTTTCCATGTATACCGGAGTATTTGTTGTAACTGTGATATGGTTGTGATTGCCTTTGGAGACTTAATTTATTATGGGATGCCCAAAATTTGAATTCAAAACCTGCTCATTCAAAAATATATCTTAAATAAAATCCAAAATCTGTTCTGTTTTGGCAGCTTGCTGAAAGCATGGTTGGAAAGCGTGTTTGAAAGTAGGGAAATTCATTGTGTGAAAGGTTACATTTATTTATCACCTATTTCATGTGTTTTAATTGCCATTTCTTTTACAAGTTTGGTTTTAACACCAGTGCCATTACTCAATATCCTCAATGCATATTCAGGGGTCAAAAGGTTTTAAGTAATCTTGAATGCTGTGTGTGTGTGTGTGTGTATGTAAGAGAGGGCACATGAGTACAATAAACTACATGCATGTGCCAATCTTTTTTTTTTTTTGTAAACCTTGTTACCTGTACTTGTTTTCCTCCACTGTGATCTTATACATGCACACACACACACACACAGTACCACAGATGTGGCTTCAGTCTTATTGATAGTGGCCAACTGTCAGTCCTTATTTCCAAGGGGTACAGTTCTTGATTGCAGCTTCAAGAGAACTGAAGAAATAAAACAATAGTTACTGATTTAAATAGCATTGTCTGGCATGTACATAATCCAGTACAGAATTCATTATAAAATTGTCATGCTGGCTTTTCACCACTTCAAACTAAGGATCTCTCCCTTCTTATCTATCTACTGTCCTTTGTACTTGCACCCCTTCCTGTTTTCTCAGGTCTTCTGCTGAAAAGCTCCTTCGAGTCCCCAGAACAGCTTCAAAAACATTTGGTCAAAGAGCCTTTCAGCAACAAGCACCTTCGGTCTGGAATTCTCTTCCTCTGGATTTCCATCACTTCCCAACACTGTCCTCTTTCAAATCAAACTTGAAAATCCCATCTATCCAAACAGGCCTTTGCGTGTGATGAAACGTAGCTATTTGTCTACATTCATCCTTCTCCTACCCACATTTCACCTTCTCCTGAATCATCATATGCTGTGTGTCTGTCTGGGTGGATGTTTGCGTGTGTGCATGCAAACGTGTGTGTATGGTGTTTTTTTGTTGCGTGTGTTCGTTCATACCTGCAATTTGTTGTATCATCTTGGTGTACAGATACACATAATTATAAGTTGTTTTTTCGTGTGCAGAGGTATGTTATTATGCACTACTGTATATGTGTTGTTTCAAGTGAAGCACTTCTAGCCAATTACATTGGGAGTTTGCACCACTGAGTTCTATTACCATGATGTACAATTCTGTTCACATACACACCAACTTAAAATAGTGCATGCACTGAATTGATGAAGAGACAGACAGACACAGATAAACTTACAAACTATTTTCACATAAGATACTCTAATTGCTTCGAATAATCTACACATTACAGCACCTCGCGTACCTGCATCACCCATCTCTTTTTTGGAGTCAACAACTGTCAAGCACAAAAGTTAACTACGTCCACATAATTACAATCGAGGCATCTGTCCGAACACGGACTTAAAAGAAAATTTGTTAATCTTTGAAAAATTTACGCTGTTGATTCTGTCCTCAGTTGATGACATCAGTGTAGGGTATGCTTTTGTGATTCTTAGACTTGTCTGTCATCCCCCCCTCTTTTCTTTCCTCCCCACCCTCTCTCCATTTATTTGTGTGTTTTGGTGCACAACTGCTCACTGCACTGAATGGGGCAGTCACCAAACTACCTGAAGACCAGTGCCAGAAACAGGGAACTCGAGAACCGTTCACTGAGACACCCCTCAGTGACACACACTCTCGCCAAACATGCACTGCCTTCTGCGTAATAGTAAATACATGTGCGTGTCTGCATGCATATACATATTGTTCATTCCAGGATTCCCACAAGTTTTCAGAAAAACATGAAAGGTCTTCCACAGCTTAGTAAATTCAAAGGACAGGACTGTAAATAAAGTAATATTTCAACATCTCTAATGCTGACACTGAAGTGTCAATAATTGTGTAATGTGATACAGTTCAAGGGAAATAATTCCAGCAGCAAGCAAGCTGTACAATGTCATCTGCTGTCCTGTATTTGGGACAGACAAGCGCTAACACTTAGGACAAACCTTTCCTTCCTCTGACCTTGTTTTGACGCTTCATTTCATCAATGATTATTTAAGCACAACCAAAAAGATAGTTGGTTTTTTTCTCTCTCCGAAATTCACCACATAAAACCAGTTGCCTTAGCATCTTGACCAAACAGCTCATATGACTCACTCCACCACTCATGAAAAGAATCACACAAAAATCCAAAATCACTGTTGCATCTTTTATTCATGTAAAAAATGCCATTTTTCCACCACTGTTCTGGGAGTAAATGTCATGAACAGGGCATCCTGCTTAATCTTCGTCTTCATCTGCATCACCGGAACCACCCTGAGCCTTCTTCAGGTTCTTCCTCTTCACACGACCTGCACACACATCAACCCACATCATTTCAAATCTCCTCCCTCATGAAGGTATGTTTCAGCAGACTCCAAAGTAGAAAAGGGCTCTCACAGGAGAGGATTCTTTTTTTGGATTTTCCCCCCCCCTTCTCTTTCTTTGGATTATTAGAAGATTCACACATATCAAGTCATTTCAACTTTCATCCCTGCCTTTGGTATGATTTAAAGAACTTTAAAGAGAAAAAAACGTCATTGTGTGTGTGTGTGTGTGTGTGTAACGTCCAGTTTTCTCTTCTCATTAGATTAGAAAAATCCACACACTTTGAAAAAAAAAAAAAATCACTTCAAATCCAATCCCTGCATTTGGTATATTTTTCTAAACATTAAAAAATCATTTTAGAAAAAGAAGTAATTTTCTTGCCTTTGTCCCGTAAGATTTTAACTAAATTCATGAAATATACATTGTAATTATATTCAATCTGAGCACAAAAGAGAGCAAATCATTTTTTTTACAATACCAGTTGCCCCTGAACCTCTTCCACAAATTTGTTAAAATTTAAAAGTGTAGTGCAAACGTCAACATCTCTGAATAAAACAATGAGCGCTACGCTTTTCTGCTGTGGGTGACTCGTATTTTTCACACAAGAACAACACTGAAAAATGGGAAAATGAAGCGCTTACAGTCTGTTTCTGGGGAAAAAAAAAAAAAAAAAAAAAAAAAACAGAAATAAATCTGGTCATTCTACCGACAATCAGTCACACACAATCTGTGTCCCACCCACTGTAAATCAGTGTGTTCTGGGAATGCAGTGACAACAAGCGTCCACTGTTATTGTACATCCTTGCACACATTAGTTTTCTGTGTGTGCGTGTATATATTTGTGTGTGGTTGTGAGCATGTGCGTGTGTGTGTGTATGTGATCTTCAGTTTAATGTCTATTCACAAGAAGTGTTATTAGATGGAAAGAAGAGAGTTAGTGGGTGAAAGTGAGGGAATACTTGTATGTTCTTTCTTTAACATCTTTTCACATTGAGTGACATTAGATGTGTCATGTGCGTGTGTTGGGGTTGGAGATGGTGGTTAAAGGGGATACAAAGACTTGAAAAAAAGAAAAAGAAAAAAAAGAAAAAGATAAACTTTGTCTTGAAAGCGTCCAGTCTTATTTGAGACACCAGAGATATTACCATGTCTATGACAGAACAATGGGAAATCCATCAATTTGTATCATGTAATTTCAGTTGTAAATCCCTTTTCATTTGGGTATGTAATCAGGCCATCAACACAAGCTTGACATCTGCTCCATATTTAAGACTTAAGAAGTCTGTAACATTCTGAAACCAACTGTTTGATAACTATTTAAAAAGTATTCTCTATTCTTTATGCACAGTTTCTTGCTCCTCTGTCAACCATTTCATTTCCTTTTATACCAATATGAGAGGGTACCCAGCAAAATTCAGTGGTTGTGCCGTTGGCTGATAAAATGTGCAATAAACAATATATTTCAAAAATAAGATCTGGTTGAGTTTTTATATCGAATGATTTTAATGCAGGTAAGACTGACTTGCGCGCGCATGTGTGTGTGTGTGCGCGCACTGCATGTGTGTGTGTGTGTGTGTGAGCATGTGTGTGTGTGCATGCAGTGCATATGTTCACCTGTGTATGTGCATTTGATGCAGCTGCCTATTTTTCACCCCCCCCTCCTTCCCCTCAAAAGGCAGATCTAAGTTGGTTTACTTCAGCCATTCCACACAATCAAGCAACCAGACCCACAGAAAGACAAAACACTGCAGGTCCAGCAATGATCAGTGGAACCAAGCAGACTCACAGAAAGACAAAACACTGCAGGTCCAGCAATGATCGGTGGAACCAAGCAGACTCACAGAAAGACAAAACACTGAGTATCCAGCAATGATCGGTGGACCAGAGGAGAAAGAGAGAGAGACTCACCAGCACGGCCACCACCGTACGGAGATCGCAGGGAGAAGTCGATGTGCTTCTGGCTGTCCAGACGAACAACGTAACTGGGGATATTCACCACCTGCTTCCTCACTCTGCACACACAGTGTAGTGGATTGCACTGTAGAGTTTCTCGGTCTCATCAGTACATTTCTGCCAACAAGGCAGGGATCATAAACAAAACAAATTAAATGGGGTTCAAATTTAACTCTATTTACTGAGTTCCAGTCAGGGCACTCTGGACAAAACATTTGAGTGTCCAATCGTGGTTTTGGGTGCCAGCATAATAATGAAATAAAATGTGCCAATGAAAGTCTTTCTGCCAGGCTTCATTGTACACAGGCGGTTTTGATTCCTACTCCTGCTGTTTATTCTTTTTGTCATCCTGAGCTTTCATCTGTTTCGGGAGCCTTTCTTTTCACACTGAAGATGGGAAACATTATTCGTCACGAACACACCATGAACGTCAACATCCAAGCGTGCATGACCACATGCTGCTTCGCAAAGCGAGCTGCAGCAGATGACACTTTACATTCCAATCTACCGCATTCAAGCTTGCTTTCTTGGCATGTCTTTTAATTAATTTTCTTTTGCCTCTATCAAATTTTGAGTGACAACTGGGCACTCTCAACAGAAAATTTGCGTGCCCGAGCCAACTTTTCATTGCATTTGCACCTACTAAATTTGAACCCAGTAAAATGTGTGTATGTTTGTGTGTGAGTGTATGTGTGCGTGTGAGACTGCAACCTGATCAAATGACACAGGAAACGAATAAACAAGGTTACCCAATGGCAGCTGTCAGTCAGCTCTATCCAGGTAGCCTAGCCTGTTGCACAAATGACTGCTCTCCCAGGAAAATCGTGTCATTGCAGTGCAACACCACTCTTTTTTTCTTTTTCTTTTTAATTGTACAGATGTGTATTTATTTTGTTTAACTATCAGAGTGGATATTCATAAAAAAAAAAAATAAAAAAAGTTAAATCACCTCAGAGACTTAGGGATAAAGTGATATCAGATTAGCTTCACATTACTGCACTCTTAGCATTCTCCTAATTATACAAACCGTGGCCACATAATGTTTTTTCTTGTTAATAATAATAATGGATCTGATCTTAAAAAAAAAAATCATGTGCAAACATGATTACTGTTTAATATCAGTGTCAGTCTTTGTGTCCGGCCATGACCTTCACTGCAATATAGCAGACACAATATTTTACCTTCCTTTTTATGTAACACCTCCAAACCTGCACAGGCATATTCACAATTTGTTTCCCTGAATAAGACTAGAGCGCATGCTTGCGTATCTAGCAGCAGATGAAGCATCACTGCCAATCTGAACACAGTTCTGTTTCAAGACAGTGCCAAAGTATTCAGACTGATCCAGATACAAAACACAAAACCAGCCCCCCCAGCCCCACCGTTTTTTTTTTTTTAAATTATAAAAATGCCTGAATATACATTGATGCTGATGTTACTGTGTCTATACGTGACCAGGTTGTTAATGAACAATGGGTCTGTTTAGATCAGCATCCCCCCCGCACCTACCCAGGCACACTGCCTTCCTGTCTCAATTAGTGGTGTCTGCAGTAGAGTATAACATGGATAACTGTGACTGCCTAAATATGCACAATGTTCAATGCAGTGGTGCCTATAGCAGTGTATACTGCAGACAACTGTGAGCGCCTGTATACATTTTATATCATGCTGAATGAAGTGTCTATGGAAAAATACAACGTGGACATCTGTGAATGCCTGTGTATGTACAATATTCAATTTACTGGTGTCTACAGCAGCGTATGTTGTACGCAACTGTGACTGCCCATAAATGTACACTGTTCAATGAAAGTGTCTACAGCAGCATATAACGTGGACAACTGTGACTGCTCGTATATATACAATGTTCAGTGTAGTGATGTCTACAGCAGAGTGTAATGTGGACAACTGTGACAACTTGTATATGTCCAATGTAGTGGTGTCTAAATTAAATCAAATGATGGCACCTAGAACCTCACCAAGTAGTGGTGTCTACAGCAGAGTGTATTGTGGACAACTGTGACTGCCCATATATGTGCTATGTTCAGTGTAGTGGTGTCTACAGCAATGTAATGTGGACAACTCATTGCCCACATGTGTACAATGTTCAGTTTAGTGGTGCCTACAGCAGCGTATATTTTGGACAACTGAGTGCCTGTATGTACACTGTTATGTAGTGATGCCTACATCATCATATATAGTACTAGACAACCGTGAACGGCTGTACATAAAGATAGAGGTGATGGTTGTAGTCAGATACGACTGACTATCATACCTGATGTGTCTCTGCCTGATGAGGACACGGGCGTGGTGGATGGACTTGGCCAGACCCAACTTGAACACCTGGGTCTGCAGGCGTCGCTCCAAGAAGTCCTCCAGACGAAGACCCAGAACGTAATCAAGCTTCATCTTGTTCTCATCCAGCACACCGATACGCACCAGACGACGCAAGAGGGCGTTACCTGAAACATTCAAAACAAGAAAAGAATTAGAACACTCATGCTTTAAAAAAAAAATGAAGATTTACTCATATATCTCTTTCTTTCTCTGTGTCTTTCATGATCAGTTAACAGTGACGTCCATGGCTGTTTTAAGAATGAAGTCTGGCTAAGAATTGTCAGTTAGTGGATTGGAGCAGAGGCTGAAAGCCATTGTCAAGTGCGAGACAAAGCATAAAGATGTGGCTTGCAGAAATGGGGCTGAGAGAGATAGAAAAAAGAGAGAGAGCTTGCAGAAATGGGGCTGAGAGAGATAGAAAAAAGAGAGAGACAGAGGCAGAAACACAGAAACAGAGGTGGATAGAAAGATGGATACATCCTCTAGAACAGAAATCTTATTTTATACACAGGTCAATCTCTCTACATCACAGGTCTATCACTTATGTCCTTTTACTTAAATAAATATATCTGCCTGGACAATCATTTGGCTGAGCTCAGGCACAAGAATGAACACAAATATTTACATAGGTATATACAGCTGAGATATCATCATAAACACACACTTATTTGTTAAAAGCAGAAGAGAAACTTGCTGGAACACTGTGAAAGCTCAGCAAAATCTTTCACATAAACTATATAATAAAAATCATTTAACTTCCAGTAAATCCTTATATTAGAAAGAAGTGTTTTTTTTCAGTCAGACAAATGGCAGCTTGTGCTAAGTCAAGTTGTGTAACTAACAGTAACACCCATGATCAATATTCTTTACCAGCCTTCAAACTAACAAGTCAGATGGGATACGCTACAAAATATACACTCAACACACATAAATGACATATCAGACTATACACTATAACCATCAACACACATGGAAACTTAACATCAAAACTGAAAAGACTGTCAAACCTTCGAACAGACGTCTGGGATCCTTTTCTTCCAGGGTGAGCAGCTCACGAGCAGCAGTTCGGATTTTACCCAGGGTGTACTTCACACGCCACACCTCTCTTTTGTTGCGGAGTCCATATTCACCGATCAGTTTCAATTCCTGATCAAGACGTTCCTTCTCAAAGGGACGCCTAGGCGTCGTGTAGGTTTTACTCTGAATGGTCTTGATACGCATGTTGGCTGAAAACAGATTAAAAAAGAAAAAAGAAAAAAAACTCACTGCATTAGTTTTTACAATAAAGTTACACAATAACACTTATGATTTGAAACAAATATTTAGTTATACTAAACATGACCTTACATATTCAACAGATGATTTTAAATTTGTTGTTCAATAAATTCTACAGATCAATGGTTTCAGATCTATGGTCATCCCCACCACTGTTAATGATTTTTTTTTATTTTTTTTTAAAGGTTCATTCTATTGGAAATAACCGTATTGAATACACACATATTTCCTATTTTCTTGTACACTGTGCACTAATCCCCATCTGTTGGAAAAAATTAAGATTCCATTTTTCCAAATTTTACCATCTTGATCATTAATCTAAAATCTGTTTTAAGAGGATCATAATCTGAATGTGAAACGTTGCATGGTATCTATACATTAAAGTAAAAACTAACATATTAAAAGTGTTATGTTGGTGGCTAAAGTGGCTGAAGTGGCACCAGGATTCCCCAGGCATGTTATCTTCACCTTTGCCAGTTTTAGGCAGTTCTGTTAGTATCAGTACACATGTACTGATGTAGCATCATAAAGAATTTAGAATTTATCAAACATTATTTTTTCTGAGGTCGATGTGTTAATTTTCAATTCTCAATACAAATGTGATACAAACTAGTTATTACACACTGACACTCACTTACACCATCTGCCAGGAACATAGACCGGCGTGTGTCATTATGTGTGTAACCGTGTTCAAAACTTCATGTGCACACTTACAATGAACAAGAATATTAATCTAAATTTTAAGTGAAATAAAAAACCACATTCTGTTCAACATTTCCATGAAATTTTGTCATGAGGTAACCACTGTTCTCCATCTTGATATTATATAAAATTGAAAATAAAAATGGGATATCCGGATTTCCAAACTGGGGTGAACCTAACTCCTGTCACTTAGGCGTGAAAATCTCACTCTCAGCTTCATTAATATCAAAGGAACTAATCCAGAGGACTGCACTAACTTCCTTATTAAAAGTTCCAGGCAACGTGATTCAACGCCGCCATCTTTCACATCCCAATCAATCTTTTTTTAATTTAGCTTTCTTACTCTGACCAGATCAACAACTTGCGGCACATGGTATGAGCAACAAAACGCAAACATGAAAAATGCAAAACAACAGATTTAGAGTTACTTGACTGGTTACAGATCACACAAATTAGGGTTTTCAACACCACATGGTTTTCGCCTCACCTGCGTCGCTGGAACACGAGGAAAGAAAGACCGGAAGCTGTGTAGTGTTTTTTGATTTCTTGCATGCGCGAATATAGTTTCGGCTCTAATAATCAGAACGTCCTCTTGTTGCAATGAAAGCGATCTTGTTCTTTGATATCAATTTCGCCATGAAGCTGAAGTGAATATGTATCTCTCTGTGGTCGAAGAAACTTTTTTTTCTATCATATGGATCAGTGGAACAACTTTTACATGCGTATGCACACAAAAATAAATTGCCGGAAACATTAGTTGATTTGGCCGAAGTCCACAGTTACAGTATCCCCCTTGGTCATACCACAATTTCTCTGCGGTTGCCAGTAATTTCTCCCGAAGTGTAAGCGACAACATTTCATTATAAGCTTTTTGGGAGACAAAGATTAAAAAAAAGAAAAGAAAAGAAAACAAAGGAAAAGTTAGATTCGTCATTCACAATATCACTTCACATTCAGTTGTGCACGTCATTTAAAATTATATATATATATATATATATATAAACAGTTGATCTGTACTTTTTTTTTCTTTATGATTGTTCATCCATTAATGTACGTTCCCTTGAACTTCCCGACACACATTCTTTTCACAACACTGTCTAACCACAAAACCATCAACACCATAACTTCAAGGTGTACACTCACCATCGAATTATGCATTGTTTGTTTACTGGCTTCATTTCCAAGCATTTCTCATGTGTTACTTCCATTATCGACACACTAGGTCTGTATTAATTCAGTAAAATGTTTTTAATAATTCATAGTTTATGAATTCTTTAATCAATCGTAAAATATATAATCATGTCATCATTTTGTGCGACAAACTTATTCAAATTTACCATTTGCCTCCCCTTCTCTCTCTCTGTCCGTGTCAGTGTCTCTCTGCCCACCTAAGTGGATGCCGGGTAAACACAAAATTCAGTTATGATGCGGTGCAGCGTACATGTGTCACCCCCACAAGAATTGGCTTTAAACTGAAACTGAAACTGACATATAAACTAGAGCATAATAAACATCATACATACATATAAAAGACATGACAAAAGACAACACAACGGCAACACCTTCCAACTGAAGCAATGAGACAACACAATGCCACACAATACAATACAGTAAGTCATTACATTACAACACATTATTTTATTGCCATGTTAACATAACACCTTGATATCAAATGCACTGGCAATGATCCAGTTTGTTTTGTTGAAACTTTATGGTTATTCTTACAAGGCATAAAAGAAAAAGATTTTTCCCTCACTCAAAAACTGTCATTGCTTTCACTATCTGTCCCTTTTTATCTGTGCCTCTGAGTCTCTCTCTCTCTCTCTCTCTCTCTCTCTCTCTCTCTCTCTCTCTCTCAAGGCTGTTTGTTGTCTCCCCTTATCTTGTCGTTGATCATAATTGAAGTTGCAAGGCAGGTGAACAGCAATAGCAGACATGGGATACAACTGCTGCCTGGAATAAAGGAGATCTTTCTTTTGCTGTTCGCAGATGACATTGCTTTGATTTCGGCTACTCCATCTGGTTTGCAAAATTAAATTTAAAAAAATCTCCAGACAGCATCTGATAGACTTGGACTAACTGTGAATTTAAGTAAAACTAAGGTTATGATTTTTAGAAAGGGGGGTCATCTTGCAAAGAGTGAAAAGTGGTACTGCAAAGGTAAAGAAATAGAAATAGTAAACAGTTACAGATACCTAAGCTTTACATTAACAACTAAATCACCATATGTAGCAGCATTAGAAGAGTTCGCTAGAAGAGCGAAGAGTTTCAGTTTCAGTTTCACTTTCTCAAGGAGGCGTCACTGCGTTCGGACAAATCCATACACGCTACACCACATCTGTTGAGCAGATGCCTGACCAGCAGCATAACCCAACGCGCTTAGTCAGGCCTTGAGTGCATGCTTACATATTTGTGTACCTATGAAGGTGGATTTCATTTTACGTAATTTCGCCAGAGGACAACACTCTCGTTGCCATGGGTTCTTTTTCAGTGCGCCAAGTGCGTGCTGCACACGGGACCTCGGTTTATCGTCTCATCCGAAAGACTAGACGCTCAGTTTGATTTTCCAGTCAAACTTAGGAGAAAGGGCGAGAGCGGGATTCGAACCCACACCCTCACGGACTCTCTGTATTGGCAGCTGAGCGTCTTAACCATTCTGCCACCTTCCTCCTCAGCGAAGAGAAAAGTGTTAGAGATCATAAAGACTACAAATATACAGGCTTTCATACGAATTTTCAGGCAGAGGATGGCTGATTGTTACTAGTCCGTAAATTGAATTCCAGTGATCGTTTCGGTACATATGGTTTATTTAAATCTCTGTTACAACCAGAACCTTACTTAACACAGTTAACAATAAAAATTTTAAAAAAGTTCGAGGTAAACTTTGTAAAGTTTAGACTTGGCATAAATGATCTGAAAACTAATAAACAATATTGCAATAACGTAAAGACATGTCCTTTCCGTGTTAAAATGGATAACGAATTTCATTTTCTGCTACATTGTGATGTCTACAGACCATTAAGAGGGAAATATATTTTCAAACACAGGCAGTTTAGTTGAGATCGTCATGTAGAATTGGCACAGCTGTTAAAAAAAAACACGAAGATGTGAACGTAACTGAGTTGCTATGTACATATTATTCTATGCGTTCAAGAGAAAGGAAGTTTGGACAATGACCCTTATTTTCATTTCAACAAATATAGTGTTGAATCATCTGGTATTATATCATTTATTTACTCATTGTCTTTTCTTTTTTGCGATAATGTGTGTGCATGTGCACCTCAAATGTTTACAGGCTGGTGGTCTAATTCCTTGAGTCCTTGACTCTCTCTCTCTTTCAAATAATGTTTAATCATTGCAGGTGGTTGGGAGGCAGAAGCAGGGGATGGTTTAAAACAAACTAAAGCAATACCAAGGGGAAAATAATGTTTATAATCTACACAAACGTGCAGTGCCAACCTTACAAGAAACAAGAGAGCAGTATTTGTGAAAGAATTGGTACATAATGGAATTTTGTTTATAAATCAGTTGTTTGATGTGGAATATACTAGCTTCTTTACTTTGGAGAAGCATCATGGAAACTAAAATTTGGATATTGATCTGGGGGAAAGCACACACACACACACACACACACACACACACACACACACAATAGGGGGCCGGGAGGTGGGATTCTAATGCTTCAAACATACTTCCATGAGCAGTTGTCAAGTGGAATGAATATTTTCATGATCTGAAATGGAAAGAAATATTGGTTGTTTTAGATTCCATATATGAAACTGATGTGCTACCAGGCTCGAATTTTACATCGGTTATTGCGTACAAGAAAGATTTTGTATTTTTGCACAGAATCATTGAAAATCCACCGTGTTCCTTTTGTAATAGAAAAATCCAAACCGGCCATACAGCATTTGTTTTTGAATTGTAGAATTGCAGAAATGTTTTAGACTAAGGTACTAAAAGTATTAGTTGAAAACTATGAACATTGTAAATCACTGGTTCTGTCTGAAGAATTGGTACTGTCTGGCTATAAAAATGATATGATAACACACAAGGTTTTGACTTCATTCTGGTACTTGCTAGGTTTCATATCAACAAATGTTACGCAGCCAAAGTTCACAATTTTAGAACGTAATTATCTGAAAATCAAGGTGATGGCTCATATTGATGGCAGATATGTTCAGTTTACCTAAAATAAGTTTCTATATGAAATTTTGTTTCAATTATAATTATTATGCACTCTGCCCTCCCTCCGTCTTAGATCAGCTGATATTGTCTTTATTGTATAAGATTAATGTCACACACACACACACACACACAGAGGAGGTAATTTTGAATTAGCTTGTGCAACACATTTATATGATTTCATTGTTGTTGTTGACTCACTTGTGTAAACAAAGTGAGTCTATGTTTTAACCCGGTGTTCGGTTTTGTGTGTGTGTGTTGTTGTTACCTAACTTAGGTTTTCGCACGCAGTCACACTGAAGAACCAGATATGCCGCCATGGAGGTTTCAGCTCCAGTCCCCTTTTATATCTGAATACCGATCGGGCCAACTGTGGATGGCGTACATTTAAGAATAAGGCGACTTGCCTTATGTCACATCCCCCTTTCTCGAGAATGATGGACAATCAAAATCAAGATTTAACTTTAACAAAAAAACACTAGTACGAACGAAATAAAATGAAACCGAAGTAAATCGAAAACGAATCGATAGCACACAAAGGCGCCTTAAATGAATCGATAACACACAAAGGTGCCGTCTCTTCTTTTGTTTTTTCTGAGTGGTCAGTCTTTAGACCCCACATGGCATCACCAATCAAGTCTTTGTGGGGCCTTCACAATGCGGCCTCTTCTGGTCATCTGGGCTGCTGGAACAGGGCTGCTCACAGGAGGTGCACCATGGGACGGACGTGGACTGGAAGCAGTAGCCCTGGGTACACCAGACACGGCCGGACTGGTGACAGCACTGGAAGCGGCAGCCCTCGGTACACCAGACGCAGCTGGACTGGTGACAGCACTGGAAGCGGCAGCCCTCGGTACACCAGACGCAGCTGGACTGGTGACAGCACTGGAAGCGGCAGCCCTCGGTACACCAGACGCAGCTGGACTGGTGACAGCACTGGAAGCGGCAGCCCTCGGTACACCAGACGCAGCTGGACTGGTGACAGCACTGGAAGCGGAGGCCCTCGGCACACCAGGCACTGATGGACTGGTGACAGCATCATCCCACGGAAAAGGACAAGAAGCCACCTCTGTGTGTGGCTTGGCAGAAAGCAGGGACGAGAGTGGTCTGGGGACAGGTTTGGGGATTTCAGGATTTGGGTCTCGAGGAACAAGGAAACGGCGATTGCGGCGTTGGGGTCCATGGGGTGTCTGGACCTTGTAGTCCCTGTTGGGAAGGGAGTGAATGATGGTCCCTGGAGTTTGGGCTGGATGTACCCAAACTGGCTGACCAGGATGTAGAACAGTTGCTGAACGGGCACGGTGAGCTCTATCAAAATTGTCTTTCTGCTTCTGCTTCTTGATTTTGTCTCTTTGTCTGAAGTCCCTCCACTTCTTCCCCTTCTCACGGGAGAGCTGCGAAGGTGCTGATGGGACAACAGTGCGGACTTTTCTGCCAAACAGCAGCTCGGCAGGACTCAGGCCCTGCTCCAATGGTGTGGACCGGTAAGCGAGGAGAGCCAGGTAGGGGTCTTCTGCCTTTGTAAGTAATGACTTCATGGTTTGGACCGCCCTCTCCGCTTCTCCATTACCCTGTGGGTAGTGGGGGCTGCTGGTAATGTGAGTGAACTCGTACTTCTGTGTGAATTCCTGGAACTGTCTGCATGCAAACTGGGGACCGTTATCGCTTACAACGATTTGTGGAATTCCATGGCGAGCAAAAATACTCTTAATGTGAGATATCACATGATTGGCTGTGGTGTTACTCAGTGTGACCACCTCAATGTAGCGTGAGTAGTAGTCAACAACCAGAAGATACTGCTGTCTTGAAATCTCAAACAAGTCCATGCCAACCTTTTGCCATGGGAATGCCGGTGTGGCAGTTGTGATGAGGGGTTCTGGTGGTACACGTCTCTCTTTGATGCAGATTGGGCACTTCTGGACCATGGACTCAATTTGGACTGATAGCCTGGGCCACCAAACACAGTCTCTGGCTAGTGCTCGACATTTACCGATGCCTTGGTGTCCAGTGTGCAGCTTCTCAAGGATGTCAGCTCGCAGGATTTCTGGAATTATCAGTCTGCTCCTGTAGAGAAGTATGCCCTCTTGCACTGTGATTTCTGAGCGGACAGACCAAAACACCTTCAACTCTGGATCATCTGGACTCGAATCTGGCCAGCCTTCCTGGACATATCGGTATAGCACCTGACAAACTCTGTCTCTCATACATTCATTTCGAATCTGTTCAAGTCGCCACTCTGATGCTGGCTGGTTCTGGATGACCTGATGTACAAAGAGATCATCCTCCTCTTCTTGCGTCTTCTCTTCTGGTTTTTGTTTTCCTGCTGGTGCACGTGACAGAGCGTCAGCTGTCACAAGGTTTTTTCCTCTTATATACTCGATGGAGTACGAGAACCGCATCAGACGCATTCTGAATCTCTGAATCCTGGGTGGCAGATCTTCCAGGCCTTTAGACTTCAGAAGGGCCAAAAGGGGCTTGTGATCTGTTTGGATAACTGAATCCTGCAGCCCTACAATGTAATCTGCAAATTTCTCACATGCCCAAGTCACAGCAAGGGCTTCACGTTCAACTTGCGCATACCTTCTTTCTGTGTCTGTCATGCTCCTGGATGCATAGAACACTGGTTTTAAGTGTCCATCTGACTGTTTCTGTAGGAGGACTGCACCAAGGCCAAATGAGGAGGCATCGGCTGAGACCACTGTTTTTCTGGTTGCATTGTAGTGTGCCAAGACTGGAGCTTCTGTCAACTGCTTCTTGACTTTTTGGAATGCTGCCTCCTGAGCTGTGGCCCAAGTCCACTCAACATCATTTTTCAGCAGATCTCTAAGGGCCTTGCTGTCATCTGCTAGGGTAGGTCCTGCAAATTTGGCAACATGATTGATGACTCCCAAGAGTCTCCTTAGGTCTGACACATTCTGTGGCCTGGGAAAATCCTTGATTGCAGCGATTTTTTCTGGATCCATGGCTATCCCATCCTTGGAGACAACATGCCCGAGGAATCTGATTTGGTCTTTGGCAAACTGGCACTTGTCTCCATTTAAGGTGACGCCTGCCCGTTGGAGGGTCTCCATCACCTTCTTCAAGTGGATGTCATGCTCTTGCTTTGACGACCCATAGATGAGGAGGTCATCAATGTCACAGATCACTCCATCGTGATTCTCTAACAACTGATTCATGCGTCGCTGGAACACCTCAGGCCCTGAACTTATTCCAAACGGCAACCTGGTATAGCAATACCTCCCATAGGGAGTAATGAATGTAGTCAGCTCTTGACTTTCTTCATCCAAGGGTATCTGGTGAAAACCAGAATTGCAGTCAAGTTTGGTAAACACGGTTGCGCCTGACAGTTGAGCCAAAAGTTCATCAGTTGTTGGCAAAGGATAGTTCTCTCTTCTAACTGATTCACTGAGTTTGCTCAGATCCACGCAGACTCGGACTCTCTCATTGCTCTTGGGGACAACTACTATAGGGGCACACCAGTCAGTTGGCTTGCTAATGCTGCGGATCACTCCCTGCTGTTCCAGCTGATCCAGCTCTACCTTGACCTTCTCTCTCAGAGGGTGGGCTAAACGACGTGGAGCTGACACAGCGTAGGGAGAACACTTGTCTCTGAGGCGGATTTTGTACGATTCCTGTAACTTGCCAAAACCTCTGAAGAGTTCAGGAAATTCTGCTATAAACTGTGTTTCCTCAGTTTCCTTCACCATGTTCACTCGCACAATCATATTCAGGGCAGTGATAGCAGGCCGACCTAGCAATGCTTCCTTGAGGCCACTAACGACGTACACTTCCTGAGTCGTCGTGTGGTTCTGGAAGGTTAACTGTGCTGTGAACTTGCCTAGGCAAGGGATCTGGACTCGGCTTGCACCAAACAGCTTCTTGTTTGATCTCTGTAGTGGTCTCTTGCCTTTTGGCACCATCGATGGTGGCACTACAGTGACATCTGCCCCTGTGTCCAGCTTGAACACGTTATCCATGCCTTCCAATCTAACCTTGGCTTTCCATGCATCTGATGTTGCCTTGTGATTGACTGAATCCAGGAAGACATCTTCTCTGCGTGCTTTGGAGTTCTCTTTAGGCCTAAAAAGACTTGCCACTGTTGCTTCTTCTGCTTCTTCCTCCAACCTCCTGACTGAATAAGGCAAAGAGCGACAAACTGCAGCATAATGACCAATCTTGGAACACTTCCTGCATGTGGCTGCTTTTGCAGGACAAGCATCTCTTCTATGTGGACCCCTTCCACACCATGAGCATGGCTTGCTTCCTCCTGATGATGTCCGTTTCCACGGTGGCATGCTCTGTTGTGGTCCTTGTTTGACTTTGTTTACTTCAACTACTTCACTGCTAATACCTTCTCTAAATGTTCTGGACTGCATTGACCTTGCTCTAGCCTTGGACGTTTCTTGGGCTCTGCAAATTTCTACTGTTTGCTGAAGTGTAAGAGTCTTGTTTTGTAGCAGTTTCTCCCGTGTGTCATCGTCTATCACTCCTATAACAATTCGATCTCTGACCATCCTGTCAGGCTCCTTGAAATTGCATGTTTTTGTCAGTTTTCGCAGGGCTGCAACGTATGCATCAATAGACTCATCCTTTGATTGGTTTCTTGAGTGGAACTTGAAACTCTCATACACTTCATGAGTAGTTCCCAAGCAGAAGTCATTGAATTTGTCAAGAACTGTCTCGATGTCTTTATTGTTTTCTCCCTCTGAAAACGGCAAGCCCTCATAGATTTCCTGTGCATCCTCTCCGATACATGCGAGCAGGACAGCACAGCGATACTCTGATGCTTCTTTGTCTAAACGAGTTGCAATTTCGTAATTCTGCCATTGTCGAAGAAATTTTCTCCAATTTGCTTCAATGTCCGAAGAAACATCTAATTTTGCTGGAACTGGAATATTTGCAGTAAAATGCTTCTGTTGTTGCTGTTCTGCTGCCATACTGAAGGTGCCTACTATCAGTATTAAATATCTTGACTAGTCCTGAGCACTGACGTGACGTACACAAAATGTCAAACTATGGTGTTACGGGAGGAACTTGTCAAAGGTCAAACGTCATTGTTTTTAGGCCGACACTGATGTCTGGATCTATTGAGCCACTGTGAATGTGAGTGTGACGTACATTAGCGTATGTGCGACACATGAAAACTGTTCCGTGTTCGAAGACGTGTGCAAAAAAAAGAGAAAAATTAGACCGTTACCTGTTTTCCACAGTTTTTAACCGTTCTCAACAAACAGTAGCCATCTTCTGACACCATGTTGTGTTACCTAACTTAGGTTTTCGCACGCAGTCACACTGAAGAACCAGATACGCCGCCATGGAGGTTTCAGCTCCAGTCCCCTTTTATATCTGAATACCGATCGGGCCAACTGTGGATGGCGTACATTTAAGAATAAGGCGACTTGCCTTATGTGTGTGTGTGTGTGTGTGTGCACGCGCGTGTGTGTGTCCGTGGTAAACTTAAACATTGCCATTTTTTGGCCAGAAATACTTTGTCTGCCAAGACCAAATTTGGCTTAAACATTGTATAAAAAAAAAAAATCTTCACAGTCATGCCAATAACAGGTTGTAAGTCTCCCGAATTAAGCAGTATTTTCGTATTATTAACATTTTTATTTCGTTAAGGTGCGTTCCGAAATCCGAAAATTCTAAAAACCGCTTCCAACAGGTGTTCACAACGAAAAGGAAAGAAATACAAATTCTGGACAGAACACACACAGTGAAATTAATACCATCGACGTGTTTACTGCATATCAATATCCCAAAGGACACTGAATTTACTGGAATGAAAATAAAAGAAAAACTGAAGCGATCGTTTCAGCCAGTTGTCGACTGGTTCGTGCAGATCTAGAGATCTACAATATGTTGCGATGTGCTGTGACGCGATGGCAGCGTCTCCTTTAAAATAAAAGAATAATCGAGATATAATAAAACACACAAAAGCATGATTTTTTTAAAATCGAGATATAATAAAACACACAAAAGCATGATTTAAAGGGCGCTATTACGTCCAGTGCTATCACATCAATTTATCGCAGGAAGAAGAAAACGTCAACATTACCTTGAGTATTATATTCACTAAAATGACGTCAGATGTGCCGCAGCAGTGGGGATTAGTCTGCTTGCTTCAGAACTGAACATGCGTGTGTTCGATCATGCTTGCATGTCTCTTTTTTTCTCTTCTTTTTTTCTCTCCCAAGCTTATTAGATGTATAGATAGATAGATAGATACACACACACACACACACACACACACACACATATATAACACACACACACACACACACACACACACACACACACACACACATATATATATATATATATATATATATATATATATGAAAGCTATGGAGAAAAAGATATATGTATATATATGTGTGTGTGTGTGTGTGTATATACACACACACACACACACACACACACACACACACACACACACACACACACACACACACACACACATATGCATATTTTGTTCATCATATCAAATATAGAACATCTTTAAACAAATTTTTTATCTCTTTTTTTTTTCTCTCCTCATATTTCCTTTACTGGATAAAATGTCAAGCACAAGTGAGTCATGAGGACCTTGCCTCTTGTTTTGTTGTTGTTCTGTTACAAATTTTTTGTTGGAAATTATCAGTAAAAAAAAATTTTACTGGAATAGATACAAGCATTATGTATTGAGATCTATTTTATTTTATTTATCTATTTTTTAATATTGGTTCTGCTGAGAAATGAAGTGAACAAACAATGCATAATTTGACTTTTGGTGTACATCTTGAAAATATGGTGCTGATGGTTTGGTTAGAAGTGCTATATGAAGAAAGTGTGGCCCAAATTAGGCGAGAGTTGGGGCGATCTCTGAGGGGTTCACAGCCGCTAACTGATTCTATTTCTCCATTCTTTGGAGCAAAATGTGCTGACCGTCTTAAGCATTCGCACATTCAAGCAGTATAGAGCAGTGTCAAAGAGGTGATAAGGAAGTAGGAAGTATGGTAGGATAGTGCAGTTGCAGGTTAGTGGCGGCTGGAGGGGTAAGACAGAGGGGGTGGACCAAAGGGGTAGGATTGGTAGGCTAGAGGTGGAGGGGTAGGGGGAGGGATGGATGCTAGATGGAAGGGTGGGGGTAAGGCAGGAGGGATAGGATAGGGTGGCTAGAGATGGAGAGGTAGGATGGGGGTAGATAGCTAGGGAGGACGCGAAGGGTGCTAGAGGGGAGGAGTAGGATGGTGGGCTAGAAGAGGAGGGATAGTATGGGGGTAGAAACGAGGGTATGATAAGGGTCTATAGGGTAGGATGAGGGGGGTTGGGGGGTGGAAGGGCTAGAGGGGTTGGGTAGGATGAATAGGGGTAGAAGGTGGGTGTTGCGGAGGTTAGATATGTGGGCGAAGGGGTAGACGCACAGGATATGGTGAGGGCTAGGATTGGGAAGTTAAGAGAGGGAGGGGTAGGTTAGGGTGCCGGTAAGATAACTATGGGGTAGGATAGTGGGTGTGTGTGTGGGGGGGGGGGGGTTAGAGGGGGAGTGTGTGAGATAGGATAGTGGGAGGTGTTTGATGGGGTGGGGTGGAGGGGTTAGGATTGGCAGGTAGCAGGTTAGAAGAGGGAGGGATAGATTAAAGTGGGGGTGGCAAAGGGGTGTATGGGCGTAGAGGAGGGGTAGGTTTGGAGGGTCGGGTTTCTCTCTCTCTCTCTCGTCTTCTTGAACCAGTTTATCGTTGCATCACAATGTACTGATACACAATACCACCATCACCATCATCATCACAGCCACCTCCCAGTCTATCTCAAGTCCCCATCCTGGTATCCTTCTGTACCTCCAAACCCCACACCCACCCACCCCAATATCCTTGTCTACCTCCACCCCATCCCCTTCGCCAGTACCCTACTCTACCTTCCAGCCCCCCCCCCCAGCCCCCAGTATCGTACTCTACCTCCCAGTCCCCTCCCTCCCACCCTGCCACCGCCGCCCCCCTAACTCTATGGAGTCTGATCAGCCAAAATTGCCTTTGGTCTGTCTACCTTCCAAAGTCCAACCCAGCCATCCGAACATGTTTCACCTTGGCTGCTGTCGCTTGACGTTGAGGCCACCCATCCCACCGTATTGAAGTGGCTGTCCTCCCTCTTATCACTCCAGTACTGATAAGATAATTACGCTATTCAGCTTCAAGACCAATGACTCCAGATCGCCACAGACGGACTCAAAAAGTAAACAGCCCCTCGTCAAAAGAAGCTCGATACTGTGAAGCCGATCTGGGACCCTTGGACTTCCAAGGCCAAGATGGCAAATCTGCAGCTGTACCCCAAAGAGATAAACAGATAGACAGACAGATAGATAGATAGATAGACAGACATACATACATACATACATACATACATACGTACATTCATTATAAACACAAGAATTGAAGGCGGTCTGTTTTTCCATTTAATGCATTTACATTTACAGCCTGTTAAGAAGTATCAAATAAAAAAAAATGTGAGAAAAATGCAATGGCCGCTTTTTTTTTCTAATCCCTCGTTTATTCAATATAAAATGCAAAATGACATAAGCTTTGGAACAACTTCATCCCAAATTTGAAAAATACATGCAGGAAATACAAACAGCAAAACACTTTCCTAAACTATGATGATATTTACAAAACAAACAAAACAACAACAATAACAAAAATTGATGTATGTTCAAAAACGTACACAAAATCATATTTTCACATTTCTCCCATACGAAATGAAATCATAAAAAAGAGAAAAGAGAAGAGAGAGACAGAAACAGAGACGGATTCAAAGAGACAGACAGACAGACAGACCGAGACACAGAGAGAGAGAGGGGAGGGGATAGGGAGAGAGACAGAGTGAGGAAGACAGAGAGGGAGAGACTGAGAGAGAGAAGAACCAAAAAATATGTACAGTGGCCCGGAGGCCTGATTTGAAATTTGGAAATAAAATAATTGATTCATACAAATACACAGTCCAACCAACACACAAAGTGCCTTAGTTATCGACAGAACACGCTGCCCTCTGATCTCGCATTCTTCTCTCTGTACAAAACAGTGCAGGAATATAGCACACAAAAGGTGACCGAAAAAATCAATGACATTCACACACATTATTGGCAGTAAATCTCAAGATAAATGATCGGCTGTTTTCATGCATGCAACGAGTGAATACATAACAGCTGAAATGACCAAGTTATGAATTATCAAACCACACCTTTTTGTGTTCAATACACCTGAAATCTCGAGAGAAGTGAAATGCTAATGCTTACCAGGAAACACAACAGCTGAATATGAATAATGTAACATCACCGATCCTGTGTAACTTTCTTATAATGTTTGTATAAGAAAGCCAGATTAAATCTCGTGATTGTATCAAATGTATTTCGCATCATATCACTCATTTTCATTCGCTTAGTTGTAACCATACACTAGATTAAGTACCCTATCCAATTAGGGAGAACATTCATTTCTTTAAATAGTCCTCAAATAATTCATTCCAATTGTGAGACAACTTCGCTCGCACTGTTCTCTTGGGGCTTTGTCGTGTGGTGTGGTGTGGTGTGGTGTGGTGTAGTGTGTGTGTGTGTGTGTGTGTGTGTGTGTGTGTGTGTGTGTGTGTGTTGTCTTCAGTTTAACGTCTTTCCACTTGAAGTGTGTGTGTGTCAGTGTGTGTGTGTGTGTGTGTGTGTGTGTGTG
>NC_134891.1:20395415-20417915 GCF_041734735.1 Babylonia areolata
TTTTTCTTTCTTTTTTATCACAACAGATTTCTCTGTGTGAAATTCGGGCTGCTCTCCCCAGGGAGAGCGCGTCGCTACACTACGGCGCCACCCATTAAAAAAAAAATTACCTGCGTGCAGTTTTATTTGTTTTTCCTATCGAAGTGGATTTCTACTTCAATGTCTACCGGCGTTTGTTTGCGTGTTTTTTGTGTATGCATTTGCTGGATCTTCGCAGTCTGGTGTACTTTTTTCTTCTTTTAAAAATTTTTTTTTATTACAACAGATTTCTCTGTGTGAAATTCGGGCTGCTCTTCCCAGGGAGAGCGCGTCGCTACACTACAGCGCCACCCATTAAAAAAAAATTTCCTGCATGCAGTTTTATTTGTTTTTCCTATCGAAGTGGATTTCTATTGCAACGTGTACCGGCGTGTGCTTGCGTGTTTTTGTGTATGCATTTGGTGGATCGTTGTCTGGTGTACTTTTTTCTTCTTTTTTTTTAATCCCATCGAAGTGGATTTTTTTTTTAATATAGAATTTTGCCAGGAGCAACCCTTTTGTTGCCGTTGGTTCTTTTACGTGCGCTAAGTGCATGCTGCACACGGGACCTCGGTTTATCGTCTTATCCGAATGACTAGCGTCCAGACCACCACTCAAGGTCTAGTGGAGGGAGAGAAAATATCGGCGGCTGAGCCGTGATTCGAACCAGCGCGCTCAGATTATCTCGCTTCCTTGGCGGACGCGTTACCTCCAGGCCACCACTCCACATGGCATGTATGCTTGTGCATGTGTGGCTTTTTATTTTATTTTATTGTAAACGCCATCAGCTCCCTTTTTGGAAGGTGTGAGCGTCAATCTGTATTATCATGATTCATGATGATGATGATGGTGGTGATGGTGGTGGTGATGATGATGATTATTATCATTATTACTATCATCATCATTCTATCACACACATGCACACCAAACACCACACCACACCACTCATACACACGCAAGCACGCACACACGCACACACACAGACGCATGCACGCACACACACGCACACACACTTGCACACAAACACCCCCACCTGTACAACGAACCTGTCGTGTCACCCACCTGTACTGAACTACCCTGCAGCTTCTCTTCCTCCACCTCTACCTGTAACTCCCCACCTGTTGTGACACCTACCTGCAGTGAAGCTCCCTCCCCCCCCCCTCACCCCCACCTGTACCAGTATCAGTATCAGTAGCTCAAGGAGGCGTCACTGCGTTCGGTCAAATCCATATACGCTATACCACATCTGCCAAGCAGATACCTGACCAGCAGCGTAACCCAACGCGCTTAGTCAGGCCTCGAGAAAATAGATAAATAAATAAATAAAAATAAATAAATAAATAATAAATAAAAAAAAAAAATATTTTTTTAAATGAAATAAAACAAATAAAGTAAAGAATTTAAAAAAAATCAAAATAATAATAATAATAATTTTAAAAAATTAATACTAATAATAAAAATAGATAAATAAAAATAATTGATAAATACATAAAAATACTACTACTAATAATAAGAATAGTTAAAAGGCGCAAAATCTTGATTAAGTCAACTCTAGGCGCGCGCGCACACACACAAACCAAAAAAAAAAAACAAGAAAAAAAACAAAAAACCTGTGTGTACCACCTGTACCACCCACCTGCAGTGAAGCCCCCTCCTCCCCCACCCACTCCCACCACCCACCTGTACCACCAACTTGCAGTGAATCCCCCTCCTCCTTCAGCCACCTACCCCCCCCCCACCAATACCACCCACCTGCTGTGTCACCCACCTGCAGTGAAACCCACTCCTCTGCCTTCCTCCCCCCCCACCCCCCTCAGCCTCCCGACCCCTCCTCTACCTGTACCTCCAACTTGTGTCACCCACCCCCACAAACACACACACACACACGCATCCCCACCTGTGCCACCCACCTATCATGTCACCCATCTGCAGTGAACCACGTTTCTTCCCCTATCCACCCCTCCACCCCTACCTGTACCACCCACCTGTAGCGTTACCCACCTGCAGTGAAGGCCCCTCCTCCCCTACCCGTGCCACCCACCTGTAGCGTTACCCACCTGCAGTAAGCTACCCTCCTCCCCCGCCAACCCCCACCACCCACCTGTTGCGACCCCCCACCTGCAGTGAAGGCCCCTCCTCCCGTTCGTGATCCCCTACCTGTACCACCCACCTGTAGCGTTACCCACCTGCAGTAAGCTACCCTCCTCCCCCGCCAACCCCCACCACCCACCTGCAGTGAAGCCACCTCCTCCTCCAGCCTCCCTCCACCCCACCTGTACCACCCACCTGTTGTGTCACCCACTACCTTCAGTGAGCTACCCTGGTGCTCCTCCTCCCCTACCCACCACCCACCCCCACCTGAGCCACCCACCTGCAGTGAAGCTTCCTCAAACTCAAGCTACCCTCCACCACCCCCACCTGTAACCCGACCACCTGTTGTGTCACCCACTACCTGCAGTGAGCTACCCTGGTGCTCCTCCTTCCCTACCCACCACCCACCCCCATCTATACAACCCACCTGCAGTGAAACTCCCTCATCCTCAAGCCTCCCTCCACCCCACCTGTACCACCCACATGTTGTGTCACCCACCTTCAGTGAGCTACCCTGGTGCTCCTCCTTCCCTACCCACCACCCACCCCACCCCCATCTGTACAACCCACCTGCAGTGAAGGTCCCTCATCCTCAAGCCACCCTCCACCCCACCTGTACCACCCACCTGTTGTGTCACCCACCTGCAGTGAGCTACCCTGGTGCTCCTCCTCCCCTACCCACCACCCACCCCCACCTGTACAACCCACCTGCAGTGAAACTCACTCATCCTCAAGCCACCCTCCACCCCACCTGTACCACCCACCTGTTGTGTCACCCACCTGCAGTGAGCTACCCTGGTGCTCCTCCTCCCCTACCCACCACCCACCCCCACTTGTGCCACCCACCTGCAGTGAAACTCCCTCGTCCTCAAGCTACCCTCTACCACCCCCACCTGTAACCCGACCACCTGTTGTGTCACCCACTACCTGCAGTGAGCTACCCTGGTGCTCCTCCTCCCCCACCCCACCCCCCACCTGTACAACCCACCTGCAGTGAAAGTCCCTCATCCTCAAGCCACCCTCCACCCCACCTGTACCACCCACCTGTTGTGTCACCCACCTGCAGTGAGCCTTCCTGGTTCTCCTCCTCGCCCAGCCACCAGGGTCTGATGTGGCCCCACCCCTCCCCCCAGTTCCACGTGTCCCCCTTCACCCTGCCCCCGGTGGCAGCAGCTGACGCCGATACATCATCGCCATCATCGTCCTCGTCAACATCGTCTTCGGCGTGGTCGTGCAGGTCCTCGGTTTCCCCAGCAGTGTGTTGGTGGACGTGTCCAGTGACAGGGAAGTCCCATCTGAAAGGAGGAACCACACCCCCACCCCCAGCCCCCACCCCCAATGATGTCAGTTCACTTCAGTGAACAGTTTGGATGGTCTGTTTGCTTGAATAGTTTACGTCTGTTTGCTTGAATAGTTTGGGTCTGTTCGCTTGAACAGATTTTGGGTCTGTTCGCTTGAACAGTTTGGGTTTTTTCGCTTGAATAGTTCATGTCTGTTCGCTTGAACAGTTTATGTCTGTTCGCTTGAGTAGTTTATGTCTGTTCGCTTGAATAGTTTATGTCTGTTCGCTTGAATAGTTTATGTCTGTTCGCTTGAATAGTTTATGTCTCTTTGCTTGAATGGTGTATGTCTGTTAGCTTGAACAGTTTGGGTCTGTTCACTTGAACAGTTCATGTCTGTTTACTTGAATAGTTTGTGTCTGTTCGCACTTCAGTGAATAGTTCGGGTGGTCTGTTCGCTTGAATAGTTTGTGTCTGTTCGCACTTCAGTGAATAGTTCGGGTGGTCTGTTCGCTTGAATAGTTTATGTCTGTTCGCTTGAGCAGTTTATGTCTGTTCGCTTGAATAGTTTATGTCTGTTCGCTTGAATAGTTTATGTCTGTTCGCTTGAATAGTTTATGTCTGTTCGCTTGAATAGTTTATGTCTGTTCACTTGAATAGTTTGTGTCTGTTCGCACTTCAGAGAATAGTTTGGGTGGTCTGTTCACTTGAATAGTTCATGTCCGTTCCCTTGAATATTTTATGTCTGTTCGCTTGAATAGTTTATGTATGTTCCCTTGAACAGTTTAGGTCTATTCGCACTTCAGAGAATAGTTCGGGTGGTCTGTTCGCTTGAATAGTTCATGTCTGTTCGCTTGAATATTTTATGTCTGTTCGCTTGAATAGTTTATGTATGTTCCCTTGAACAGTTTGGGTCTGTTCACTTGAACAGTTCATGTCTGTTTACTTGAATAGTTTATGTCTGTTCGCTTGAATAGTTTATGTCTGTTCGCTTGAATAGTTAATGTCTGTTCGCTTGAATGGTTTATGTCTGTTCGCTTGAATAGTTTATGTCTGTTAACTTGAATAGTTTGGGTCTGTTCACTTGAATAGTTTGTGTCTGTTCGCACTTCAGAGAATAGTTTGGGTGGTCTGTTCGCTTGAATAGTTTATGTCTGTTCGCTTGAGCAGTTTATGTCTGTTCGCTTGAATAGTTAATGTCTGTTCGCTTGAACAGTTTAGGTCTGTTCGCACTTCAGAGAATAGTTCGGGTGGTCTGTTCGCTTGAATAGTTTATGTCAGTTCGCTTGAACAGTTTGAGGTCTGTTCGCTTGAAGGTAAACCCCACACAAAAACAGGGCTAGCCATACATTACCACATAACTTCAAGTTTTCCGAGGAACAAGAAGATTAAAAAGAACTCTACTTGTTCCCCTTTCTCTCAACTCCCCCCCCCCCCCCCCCCCAACAGAACAGAAAGAAGAAATGAATTATCCCACAGATAACTGTCAAGTCAGTTTCCGCTTTGACACGTTGTATTCACAGAACTCGGTAGGTCCGGCCAAATTTTCATATTCATAGCAGCAGCCTCATATCTTCATGCCTGAAACTGAAAGAGTGCAATCAAGTAAGAAACCACACCAAATTTCTGAGTAATATCTCAAACAGTTTTTGGTATGTTGTTTGATGTTGTTGTTGTTGTTTTTTAATTGGCGATTTTAGCGAATCTTACAAAACGGAATTTTGGAACCCGTGTAGAATTGTGACTAATGGATTCTCATATTTAAAACTCTTAAAATATCGAACACACCGTGTCTGAGTGAAAAGGGGAGGAGGGAAGTGTGCCAAGTCTGCACTGAAGCTGACTGCGCAGTCACATTTCCACTGACACAGTCACACACCGGTTGTCCAACAGACAAGTGGAGAGAGCCTTTCCAATTGTCCGCCAGAAAATTTAGGTGTCAGACGGGTGGGCTGAAAAATTCAAGCCCTGAAAAACCAGTCAATTTTGTATTGTGTTGCTAATTCATTGACTTGCCACCCCCTCAACAGTTCTTTGATATTCCGGGTGGAATCGTTTTTTTCCCCTGGGAATGTCGCTGCCGCTTTTTTTTCTTTCTTTCTTTTTTTTATATTAAAAATTTTTTTTTTTTTTTTACATCAAACAGAAAACTGAACCTGAAAATGAATAAATGAATAAATAAGTAAATAATCAGTGTCAAGTTCGCCTGACTCTTTCCCATCTCGAGTTTCCAGCCGTTGCGAAAGCTAGATAGATAGATGGGCAGGCAGGCAGGCAGGCAGATCGGTAGATATAGATAATCAATTGATTGATCAATTAATCAACATTCTCGAAACTTAAATTCAGTATCACCCTTCCCCATCCACAAATCTCCACCCACATCTGTAAAGGATAAACAAACGAACAAAGAAAGAAAGTAAATGAATGAATGAATGAATGAATGAATGAATGAATGAATACACAAATAAACTAGATAAACAAACAAACACACCGACCAACAGTCTCCAAACTAAAATAATCGACCTCACCCTTTCCCGTCTCCAATTTCCACCCATTGTGGTGCCCTCCATCTTTCCTTCCCGTCATCCCCTTCCGTAGTCCTGACTGGTCGGTCGGAATTGGCGTGCCAAAACCACAGCTGGTACTTCCGGCCCGACCGCTTCCGTTCCAAACCGATCCCGTCGTCAGAAGTGACGTCACTGTTGGCCTTGACCTTGCCCCACGACTGCTCGTCGTCAGTCCCTTCTCCTACTTTCTCTTCCTCCCCTTCTTCTTCTCCTTCTCCTTTGCTGTCCTGACAGGAGATGTTTGAGGAGGAGGAGGATAATTATCATCACCTTGACGTTAATGACAGCAGAAGCAGCAGTAGCAGCAGCTGTGGTAGTAGTAGTAGTAGTAGTAGTAGTAGTAGTGGCAGCAGAACCGGCAGTAGTAGCAGCAGCAGCAGCAATAGTAGTACTATTAGCAGCAGCAGTAGTTGTAGCAGCAGCAGCAACAGTAGTAGTAGTAGTAGCAGCAGCAACAACAACAGTAGTAGTAGTAGTAACAGCAGCAGCAGCAGTAGTAGTAGTAGTAGCAGCAGCAGGAGTTGTAGAAGTAGTAGCGTTAGTAGTAGCAGCAGCAGTAGCTAATGACAACAACAACGACGATGACATCGATGATGATGACAATAACAATGACGGCGATGACATTGGACCCGGCATAATATTTTTTTAAGACCAACCAACACGGCCATCACACCACACGGAAGAAGACGTGTGCTCACTCACACCAAAACTCATGCCGCAAACAACTTGAACCGTACGGGCTTGTCAACAGGTCGCGAAACTCAGAATAACCACACTGACTCACTCACCTCCACGACGTGTTCTTCTTGCCAGTCTTGTCCTTTCTCCTCCTCTTCTTCTTCCTCCTTCTTTTCTTCCTTCTCGTTTTCCGCTTTTTCCTCTTCCTCCCCTTCCTCTGCCCAGCCAGAGGGAACTCCTCCCATCGTTTGGGAGCCCAGCACGTGAGCATCGGGGATCTTTTCTTGAAGGTTATCCACTTCTTCCTCCTCCTCCTCCTGTTCCTTCTTATCATCTCCCGCCTCCTCCTCCTCCTCTCCCTTCTTTTGACTATTCTCCTCCTTCCTCTTTGCTTCCTCTTCCACTTTCTCGTCTTCCTCTGCCCCCTTCTCTCCCTTCTCGTTTTTCTTCCCCTCTTCTTCTCCTTCCTCCTCCTCTTTCTCTTCCCAGAGTGTGTAGTCGTCCGAGGGTACACCTCCAACTGTCTGGGATCCTAGCACGTGAGCATCGGAGGTCTTTTCTTGAATGTCATCTAGCACGGTGACAGGACCGCCGTTGCAATAGTCCTACACAGATTGACATAAGTTTACATTTGGGCCAACAGCAAAGTGAGAGTTGTATTATCAATGGTTTCTCCAGTCAATGGCAAATCATTTACAGCTTAGTCTTTTTTGAAGGACTATGACTCTCAAACTAGGAGGCAAAATTGCACTGTTTCTTAGTGCTGCAGCCTTGTGGGCTAGTTGGCCTTTGGGAACCATCCCAACGCCGACTGTCCTAAAACCCTCTTGGCCGAGAGAGTGGGGATGTAACTTGGGCAAGACACTCAACTATAATCAAATTCTAGCCCAAATAGTCGGAACAGCAGTTGCCTCCTCTGCTGTTCTGATGGTCATAGTCGGACACGACTGACTATCATATATATATATACACAGGGAGAGACATTCATACGTGAGTGTGACACAGAAAAAGCTGATGATGACTTAAAAAATTCTTTTTTCCTATAAAGGT
This sequence comes from Babylonia areolata, assembly GCF_041734735.1. Lineage (NCBI taxonomy): Eukaryota > Metazoa > Mollusca > Gastropoda > Neogastropoda > Buccinidae > Babylonia > Babylonia areolata. The sequence goes on from NC_134891.1 coordinate 20,403,100, forward strand.
TAGGAAATAAGGGGGAGAAGATGTCAATGGAGAGTGTGGGGAGGAAGGGGGAGAATAAGAGGAAGGTTTCGGATAAGATTTTTCTAGTGTCTAGTGGTTTTTGAGAAAAGACAATACAGATAAGAAAGTGCACGACTGAATGATTAATTGATTGATTGATTGACTGAATCAGTAACTGATTCTTGGGGGAAACGACATACAGACAACGAGACATGAGAGACAGATGGACAGACATTGACAAACAAACAGATAGACAAACAGATGGACAGACAGATGGACAGACAGAGGATTGGCATTCTTTATTTTCATAATTAACCTTGAGTGGATGCAGTTGAGCTCTCATTGTGTGTGTGTGTGCGTGTGTGTGTGTGTGTACTTGCGTGTGTGCATGTGTGTGCATGTGTTCGTACTCTTGCATAGCTTGCACTTCTCTCTCTCTCTCTCTCTCTCTCTCTCTCCATCTTCCGGAGGGGCAGGTGTGTGTGTGTGTGTGTGTGTGTGTGTGTGTGTGTGTGTGTGTGTGTGTGTGTGCGGGGGGGGGGGGGGGGGGGGGGGGGTTGAGGGGGTAGATTTTAAAAATTGGTTTCTTTTTCAATGCGCGCGCGTCACAACATGGCGAAGGGAAACAACCACGGCACTATCAAAACATTCATTTCGTGGTTGCTTCCCCGCATTTCTATCAGCCAGAGGTGATTCAGGTGTCGGGGTCAGTGATGACATGAAGTGAATTTAGTAGTGGGAAAGACGATGCGAAAATGACACAACTGTACTATAGTGCGCATTGCACTGTAGTCTGTACTGCATTGCAGTGCACTGCACTGAAGTTTATCTTGTCGGATCGATTCGAATCACGTTGTGTTGTGTTGTATTTTATGGCAGTGAGTGTAGTGTAGTGTAGTGTAGTGCCGTGCCGTGCCGTGCCGTGTTGTGTCGTGTTCTGTCATGTTATGCTGTCATGTCGTGCTGTGTCATCTCGAGATGTGTCATGTCGTGTTGTGCTGTGTCGTGTCATACTGTGTTGTGTTGTAATGTGCTGTGTCATGTCGTGCTGTAAAATGTCGTACTCTGTCGTGTTGTGCTTAGTAGTGTCGTGCTATTTCATGTCATGTCAAGATGTGTCATGTCGTGTTGTGCTGTGTCGTGTTGTGTCGTGCTGTGTCGTGTTGTGCTGAGTAGTGGCGTGCTGTTTCATGTCATTTGGAGATGTGTCATGTCGTGTTGTGCTGTGTCATGTCGCACTGTGTCGTGTTGTGCTGAGTAGTGGCGTGCTGTTTCATGTCATGTCGAGATGTGTCATGTCGTGTTGTGTCATGTCGTGTTGTGCTCAGTCGTGTCGTGCTGTCAAGTTGTCATGTGTCATGTCGTGCTGTGCTGTGTCGTGTTGTGCTGTGCTGTGTCGTGTTGTGCTGTGTCGTGCCGTGTCATGTCATTTCGCGTTGCGTCATGTCGCGTCGTGTCGTGCTGTGTCGAGTCGTGCTGTGCTGTGCCATGTCGTGTTGGGCCGTTCCATGTCATTTCGCTTCGTGTCGTGTCATGCTGTATCGTATCGTGTCACGTCGTGCCGTGTCGTGTCACGAAAAATTTCTATCCCCGGAATTAGGGCTGCACGCTCCAGGGTGCGAACAGACAGACGGACGGACCGACAGACAGAAAAATACCAAACAACAAGACAACGAGTCAGACAGACTGACGGACTGACAGAGAGGCAGACGAACGAAAGGGCGGACAGACGGGTGATAAATAGCGAACAAGACAACGAGACAAACAGGCAGACGGACTGACAGACAGGCAGGCAAACGAACGGGTGGACACACGGAGAAATACCAAATAACAAGACAACGAGACACACAGCGAGACTGACAGACAGACAGACAGACAGATGAACGGGCAGACAGACGAACAGGCAGACAGACGGGGGAGAACCAGACAGACAGACAGACTGACAGACGGACGGACGGACAGACTGACGGAGAAATAGCCAACAAGACAACGGGACAAACCTACTGACCGACAGACAGACCGACAGAACAGCACAGACCTGTTTGCAGAAGCACCAGACCATGTCACCCAGCCAAGGAACGTGCTGCTTGTGACAGCCCAGCAGGGTCAGATCCACCAGAGTCTCCACCCACCCATCGGCACACCCTCGGAGGATCTCTGAAATAGTCCATTCCTTCTTCATCATCATCAGCTTCTTCTTCTTCTCCTCCTCCTCTTCCTCCTGCTCCCCCTCCTTCTTCTTCTCCTCCTCTTTCTTCTCCTCTTCCTCCTTCTTCTCCTCTTCCTCCTGCTCCTCTTCCTCCTTCTTCTTCTCCTCCTCTTCCTCCTGCTCCTCCTCCTCCTTCTTCTTCTCCTCCTTCCTGCTCCTGGTCCTCCTTCTCCTTCTTCTTGTGAACGTGCGTGCGTGTGTGTGTGTGTGCGTACGTGTGTGTGCGTGCATATGTGTGCGTTAATGTGCATGCGCGTTCGCGTGTGTGTGTGTGTGTCTGTGTCAGTCTCTGTGTGTATACTAACCCAATCTCAGAGAAGAGGAATGAGGGGAGTAATTCTGGTCCGATGTCCGTACACACCCCCTCACTGGCCTCCTCAATACTAAACTCAGAGATGAGGAGGAGAGGAGTGATTCTGGCCTGATGTCCGAACACCTCCCATTCTCATCCCAATGAATTAACACTAATAATTTCTATCTATCTAAAGAATAATAATAATAATAATAATAATAATAATAATAATAATAACTCAGCTGCGTGCACGAATACATTTCGAATAAATTATTCAGTAAGTCTCGCGTTGTCGATTGCCTTACACACACACACACACACACACACACACACACACACAGAGGGAGAGAGAGAGAACAGCACAGCACAGCACAGCACAACACAGCATAGCACAGCACAGTACAACACAGCACAGCACAGTACAACACAGCACAGCACAGCACAGTACAACACAGCACAGCAAAGCACAACACAGCACAGCACAGCACAACACATACAGAGTACAATACAACAACAACACACTACTTCCGACACATGGCATAGAGGTAACGGGTCCGCCTAGGAAACGAGAGAATCTGAGCGCGCTGGTTCGAATCACGGCTCAGCCGCCGATATTTTCTCCCCCTCCACTAGACGTTGAGTGGTGGACTGGACGCTAGTCATTCGGATGAGACGATAAACCGAGGTCCCGTGTGCAGCATGCACTTAGCGCACGTAAAAGAACCAATGGCAACAAAAGGGTTGCTCCTGGCAAAAATCTGTAGAAATATCCACTTCGATAGGAAAAAAAAAAATGCACGCAGAAAAGAAATACAAAAAAGGGTTGCGCTGTAGCGTAGCGGCGCGCTCTTCCTGGGGAAAGCAGCCTGAATTTCACACAGAGAAATCTGTTGTGATAAAAAGAAATACAAATACAACAACCCCCTCCCCCCACCCCACCCCCCCAAAAAAAACAACAACAAAAAACACACAAAAAAAACCCTGACCGGAACAAGGCCTACCCCCACTGGCTTCCTGTCTGACGTAACAGGTGGACGTGACGTTGCACTCCACCGTAGCCACGGCGCTGTCAAACGGGGCGTCCACCGTTTCCTGGCAGTAGGGGTTCCAGCTGGTGCAGTCGTGACACTTCACTGCCCCTGACGTCACACCAGGCCCACGTCGTCACCACACGGTGGACGACAAACGTAAGGCAACAAGCATTAAATACCACCTGTCTCTATGACAACGGTGGACGACAAACGTAAGGCAACAAGCATTAGATACCACCTGTCTCTATGACAACGGTGGGCAACAAACGTAAGGCAACAAGCATTAGATACCACCTGTCTCTATGACAACGGTGGACGACAAACGTAAGGCAACAAGCATTAGATACCACCTGTCTCTATGACAACGGTGGACAATAAACGTAAGGTAACAAGCATTAGATACCATCTGTCTCCGTGACAACGGTGGACAACAAACACATAGCAACGAGCATTAGATACCGCAGGATACCTGTCTCTGTGATGATAAGAGTACTTATATAGCACCTATCCTCAGTCGGAGGCCAAGTGCTAAGCGCTTTACATACACGGAATCATTTGCACAACAAGCTGCCTACCTGGGTAGAGCTGACTGTCAGCTGCCATTTGGGCGCTCGTTATTCGTTTCTTGTGTCATTCAATCAGGTTTTCGTCACACACAACATTAACACTCATACAGACATGTAACATTTTACGCGTATGACCGTTTTCTTCATTTACCCCGCCATATAGGCAGCCATACTCCGTTTCCGGGGGTGTGAGTGCTGGGTATGTTCTTGTTTCCATAACCCACCGAATGCTGACATGGATTACAAGATCTTTAACGTGTGTATTTGATCTGCGTGCGTAAACACACGAAGGGGGGTCAGGCACTAACAGGTCTGCACCTAGGTTGACTTAGGAGATCGGAAACATCTCTACTTTGTACCCACCAGGCGTCGTTACCGAGATTCGAGCCCGGGACCCTCAGATTGAAAGTCCAGCGCTTTAACCACTTGGCTATTGCGCCCGTCTATACCAACGTTGTCATCAAACGAAGTTAGACGTATAGTAACAGGCATTAGACACCACATGATACCTGTCTCTATGCCTTCTTTATACCAACGTCGTCACGAAACAGTGGACATCAAACGAAAGGCAAAAAAACATAAGCTACCAACCTATCTCAGTGCTACCGTTGTCATCAAAAGGTGGAAAATGTATGACAACAAGCATTAGATACCATTGTGATACCTATGTGTATGTCAACGTCGTCATCAAACATCGGATAACTTATAATACCTGTCTCCCTCTATTTCTTGATCACAAGACCCAAACCCGGAACAACTTGACCTTGACCTTAAGGGCTGTTTCTGTATCTCTATTTCTCTTTCACATTCTCTCTCTCTCCCCCCTCTCTCTCTTAATTTAATTTCAAATAGTTTTTAAAAGAACAAGCACCACTCGCCGTGGCAAAAGGAAATGTTTGAGGTCACTGACTGACGACTGGAGGGTCGGGGGTTCGAATCCCGTCAATGGCATGAAAAACACTGTAGGATTCTTCAGTCCTCAGCCAGCTCCAGCATGTGCCAGGGGCTGAGTTAAGAAATGTGGAGCCATGGTGTCACCAGGGACTCTCCCCTCAAACAATGCTACCTTCACTGGGCCAAAACCCAAACCCTCATCAATATGACATCAATAACTTCTTGCCGACAAGTCGTTAAACTCCACTTTTAACTCACTCAGTACGGCCAGTCCTCTCTTCTCTTCTACACAGACCCCTCGGATGTCCAGTGGGTGTCTGAATGACCCAACCTTTAGCTTCCGTCGTCAGAATTGTGGTATTCTTTGTCAACATTCACCTCTTCAGTATAAGAGCCTTCCGCTTGCAATATTTTGATGATGGTAACTGGGGTGAAACGCTGTTAACGTCGTCTCTTTCGCCGTTCGTATGGAGAGAGTTAAAGGCAAGCGAATTTCGTCCACTTTCTGAGTGCGTCTGTGGTTGTGTTCTTAAAATTTCTTCACCAGCACCGCAGGTCTTTGTTTCTCTCGGGTCTGGTTGACGCACAAAGTTCTGAAATGTTGTCTCAAGCCTATATCGATCTTTGTGGCAGCATCGTTATCCTCCGACTCCCCCACCCCGTGAGTCATTAAAAACAGCGATGTCCTTTCTTCTTTTGCCTTTCGTACCATGCTCTCGGCGTGACCTTGCCCCCCCCCCCCCCCCCGCCCCACCTCCAACCCCTCATCCCCGCACCCTTTCTCCTCCCCCACTGCCCATCTCTCCACCACTTTTATGCTGTGGCAAATTCGTGTGCAAGTCTCCAGTATCTGTGGATTGTAGGTACTCTTGCAGAAGAGATGTCATGGCGGTTTCTATTTCAGAGGGAGCGTTCACCCAGCCCGTAATCCGCGTCTGAGCAATCGCTGACGTCAGCATTGGGGCTTCTGTTCAGTTCAGCTGATATTGTTCACGGCTCAACCTACCACATAAGTCGCTTTAGGGATGCCCTCTCTACCTGGGGAGAGCAGCAAGAATTTCAAACAGAAAAATCATTGTGACAACAAAAAAAAAAAAAGTAATACAGTACAATACAATGTATGTATGATAGTCAGTCGTGCTCGACTATGACCATCAGAACAGCGGAGGAGGCAGCTGCTGTCCCGTCTACCTGGGCTAGAATTTTATTAGTGTGGAGAGTGTCTTGCCCAAGTTACATCCCCACTCTCTCGGCCAGGTGGGCTTTAGGACAGTCGGTGTTGGGATGGTTCCCAAAGGCCAGCTAGCCCCCAAGCTGCAGCACTAAGATGCAATACAATGTAATATTGTCCTGCATATATTGAAACAAAACAGACAGTGACCAAGCAGAGGAGCAGAGTCGCCACTGGTGGGGAGCCTCGTGGCAACCGGATAATTACGTGGACTGCTGGCGCTAGGACTGTGCCCGGTGTCCAGGTGTAGCCCAGTGTTTAAAGCGTTGGACTTTCAATCTGAAGGTCCCAGGTTCGAATCTCGGTAATGGCGCATGGTGGTTAAGGGGACGGGGGGTGGGGTTGGGGGCTTGGGGGGGGGGGGGGGGGGGGCGGGGGGGGTTCGATCTCCCAGGCTAAAATATGTGCACCTGCTATCGTCTGAACCCCCTTCGTTTGTATACGCACGCAGAAGATCAAATACGCACGTTAAAGATCCTGTCATCCATGTCGGCGTTCGGTGGGTTATGGAAACAAGAAAATACATAGCATGCACACCCCTGAAAACTGAGTATGGCTGCCTGCATGAAGGGTATATAGGAAAAGAACGGTTACATGTCTGTATGAGTGTGTATGTGTGCGTGACTGAAACCTGATTGAGTGACACAGGAAACGAACGATGAGCGCTCAATGGCAGCTGTCAGTCGGCTCTACCCACGCCGGCAGCCTGTTGTGCAACTGACTTTGTGTTTGTAAAGCGCTTACAGCTTGGTCTCCGACCGAGGATAGGCGCTATATCTTCTTCTTCGTTCGTGGGCTGCAACTCCCACGTCCATTCGTATGTGCGCGAGTGGGCTTTCACGTGTATAACCGTTTTTACCCCGTCATGAAGGCAGCCATACTCCGCTTTCGGGGGTATGCATGCTGGGCATGTTCTTTTTTTCCATAACCCACCAAACGCTGATATGGATTACAGGATCTTTAATGTGTGTATTTGAACTTCTGGTTGCGTATACACACGAAGGGGGATAAGGCACATGTAGGTCTGCACATATGTTGATCGGAAAAATCTCCACCTTTTACCTGCCAGGCGCCGTTACCGAGATTCGAACCCGGGACCCTGAGATTGAAAGTTAAACGCTTTAGCCACTCGGCTATTGCGTCCGTCTAGGCGCTATATGGGTATCCATATCACCATCTAGGTGTGGCTGCGTGCGTATGATTCGGATGAGAGTGGCGCCACAAAGAGGGCACGGGTGAGATGGTCTGAGAAGAGTGACGGAATGGCAGACAGAGACATGCTGACAGACAGACGGACAGGCTGACAGACAGACGGACAGGCAGACAGGCAGACGGACATACAGAATCGAGGTGCGGGACTGACACACTATTGATTATACACAAATGTGTTGATGATTTGCCAATGTCGTAAACAAATTCAAAACAGAAACGAACACGCAGCGGGATATCCTACCTTCCGCAAAATCCATTATGCTTGCAATGATGAGCCCCCAGATGGCAAAACTGTCCATTTTCATTCAGTCGAAATGATTTTCCTTTCTTTGTTTTCAGAGTCACAGCTCACACGGAAAACTCCCAACAATTTAGCAAACAAACTGATAAAGAACTGGTCAATCGTTATTCTTCAGCATTAGCTTTATGAATTCATATTGGTGAATGAAGAAAGCGGAAGAATGAGACATATATTAAAGATTAAAAAGTTTTGATAAACATCATAGCCAGTCACTGTCAATGTGAAATTTTTGTCGTGTTTGTAATCAGCGTAAAGGACAGCCCACTGCTGCAGTTCATTGTATCCAAATCACGATGATCCTAACAGTTTTCTCAATCGGTGTGTGAAGAGCAGGTTCTCCTAAGTTTTGACTGCGAAAATCCCCCCACAAGATCCCCCTTTTATACGACAGACGACTCTCGAATTTGCATTGCACACACACCTTTCATGAGATGCCAAGTCTAACGAGAATAGCAGCTCATGCTTGTCGCGAGAAGCAGACGAGATTCCGAACCGTTTTAAACAGGAGGAAGGAACAGAACGTCTGTCTCCGTTCCCCGAGACGCTTCGCATTACTCTTGCCTTGGTTGAATTTCCTGTTGTCTTTTCTCACGTGTTTGTCTCCAAGGCTGTGTCCTGAGGAAGAGCACGTTCTCACAACAAGCAGCAGGTCCCGTTGACCGAGAGGGCGAGGTTGCAGAGATATAAACATCGTCTGCATTTGCTGACACAAAGGGCGAGAGTTGCCTCCCGTCATCAAGGGGCCCCGACAAGGGTGGTTGACGTCGGGGTTTCGGTTTAAATTTAAACTCTCTCTCTCTCTCTCTCTCTCTCTCTCTCTCTCTCTCTCTCTCTCTCTCTTGTAATAAATGGGAGATCTCGGATCATCGTTATTAGAATGATTTTCGTCGTCACTATCATATTATTCACCACCATATTTCGAGAGAAACAGAGAGAGAGAGAGAAAACCGGCTTATATCTAAGCTGAATTTTTTTAATCGGATATTCATTGCCTCTGTGAAGAAATTGGTCAATTAAAGAAATAATTATACCGAAATGGAGAGTTGTCACATCATTACACCCCCGGTTGTCAACAAAAGAAAGTATCACGCAGCAATGTTCGTGTGTGTTTGTTTGTGTGTGCGTGTGCGTGTGTGCGTGTGTGTGTCTCTCTCTCTCTCTCACTCTGGCTCTCTCTCTCATTCATCGTTATCAGTATGATTTTCGTTGTCATTAATATCATAGTCACCTCACCGACGTCATTGGACAGACAGACAGACACACAGACAGACAGACAGACAGACAGAAACAGAGGGCAAGGGAGGGAGATTTTTTTTATTTTTTGGGGGGGGGGGGGGGGGGCGAGGGGTAGGGGGAGGGGGGGCTTAATTTCTTCAGTTGAAACTTCATTGCATCTGTGAAGATTTCAGTAAATCATGAAATAGTCATGCTAAAATGAAGGATTGTTGCATCATTATAATTATGGGTGCCAGCGAAAGAATTTTATCGCACCGCAGTGATGTGTGTGTGTGTGTGTGTGTGTGTGTGTGTGTGTGTGTGTGTGTGTGTGTGTATAACTGCTGCTGCAACGAAAAAAAACAAGTTTGAGGAAACGATTAGGAAAATTATGTCTTTCTTCTTCTCCTTCTTCTTCTTCTCTGTCTGTCTGTCTGTCTGTCTGTCTCTCTCTCTTTCGTTCTCTTTCTTCTTTCTTTTTTCCTTCCTGTTCTTCTTTCTTCCTTTCTTTCTTTCGATCTTCTTTCTTTCTGTCTTTCGTTCTTCTTTCTTTCTTTCTTCTTTCTTTCTTTCTTCCTTTCCTTCGATCTTTTTTCTTTCTTTCTTTCGTTCGTTCGTTCAACTTTCTTTCTTTCTTTCTTTTGTTCTTCATTCTTTCTTTCTTATTTTTTCCTTCGTTCTTCTGTCTGTCTGTATGTCTGTCTTTCTCCTTTCTTTCTTTTCTTTCTTTCTTTCTTTCTTTCTTTCTTCTTTCTTTCGTTCGTTCTTCTTTCTTTCTTTAGATTCTTTGCATTTTTGTTTGTTTCTTTTCTTCTGTGGTGTGTGTGTGTGTGTGTGTGTGTGTGTGTGTGTGATGACATTTTTTTTTTGCAAACGTTCAGGCAGCACAAGTAAACGCTGGCTTGAAACTGAACGTGTACACCTTGTAAAGCAAGCAAAGTTATACGTGATGTTGACAAAATCGCCGGTGCACCTCTCCTACTCCTTATTCCCTGAAGAATTCAGCTGGAGAGCAACCCGACAAAGCTGTGGGTTTATTTTGTGGCTGTGTTTACACACTAATCTGACTTTAAAGCTTAAAAGATGAACGAAATGTGAAAGAACGCGCAGAGGTTTGTTTTGTTGTTGTTGTTGTGGGTTTTTTTTTAAGGCCCGTTGTCTGTATTGCGTAATACAGGCTGTCGGTTGTGCAAATGACTCTGTGTTTGTGAAGCGCTTAGAGTTTGGTTTCTGACTGAAGATAGTCACTGGTTTGTCTTCTCTGACACGTCTCGTTGGAAAGGGAGAAGAAGAAGAAGAAGATGAAGAAGAAAAAGAAAGAGGAGGAGGAGGAGGAGGAAAAGAAGGAGGAGGAGAAGAAGGAGGAGGAGGAGGAGAAGAAGGAGGAGGAGGAGAAGGAGGAGGAAGAAGAGGAGGAAAAGAAGAAGGAGGAGGAGAAGAAGAAGGAGGAAGAGGAGGAGGAAGAAGAGGAGGAAAAGAAGAAGGAGGAGGAGAAGAAGGAGGAAGAGGAGGAGGAGAAGAAGGAGGGGGAGGAGGAGGACAGAAGAGGAGGGAAAAAGAAGGAGGAGAAGAGAAGGAGGAGGGGGAGGAGAAGAAGGAGGAGGATGAGAAGAAGAAGGAGGAGGAGGAGACAGAAGAAGAAGGAGTAAGAGGAGGAGGAGAAGGAGGCGGGGGAGCGAGAAGGAGGCGGAATGAGGCAGAAGAAGAAGGAGGAGGAGGAGGAGAGAAGAAGAAGGAGGAGGAAGGCGGAGGAGTGAGGAGGAGGAGGAGAAGCAGAAGAAAGAAGACGAAGACAGAAAGACGAAGAAGAAGAAGAAGAAGAAGAGAGAAGACAGAAGAAGAAGAAGAAGAAGAAGAAGAAGCAAGAAAGAAGAAGAAGAAGAAAGAAGAAGAAGAAGAACGAAGAAGAAGAAGAAGAAGAAGAAGAAGAAGAAGAAGAAGAAGAAGAAGAAGAAGAAGAAGAAAGACGAAGAAGAAGAAAGAAGAAGAAGAAGAAGAAGAAGAAGAAGAAGAAAGAAGAAGAAGAAGAAGAAAAGAAGAAGAAGAAGAAGAAGAAGAAGAAGAAGAAGAAGAAGAAGAAGAAGAAGAAGAAGAAGAAGAAGAAGAAGAAGAAGAAGAAGAAGAAGAAGAAGAAGAAGAAGAAGAAGAAGAAGAAGAAGAAGAAGAAGAAGAAGAAGAAGAAGAAGAAGAAGAAGAAGAAGAAGAAGAAGAAGAAGAAGAAGAAGAAGAAGAAGAAGAAGAAGAAGAAGAAGAAGAAGAAGAAGAAGAAGAAGAAGAAGAAGAAGAAGAAGAAGAAGAAGAAGAAGAAGAAGAAGAAGAAGAAGAAGAAGAAGAAGAAGAAGAAGAAGAAGAAGAAGAAGAAGAAGAAGAAGAAGAAGAAGAAGAAGAAGAAGAGAAGAAGAAGAAGAAGAAGAAGAAGAAGAAGAAGAAGAAGAAGAAGAAGAAGAAGAAGAAGAAGAAGAAGAAGAAGAAGAGAAGAAGAAGAAGAAGAAGAAGAAGAAGAAGAAGAAGAAGAAGAAGAAGAAGAAGAAGAAGAAGAAGAAGAAGAAGAAGAAGAAGAAGAAGAAGAAGAAGAAGAAGAAGAAGAAGAAGAAGAAGAAGAAGAAGAAGAAGAAGAAGAAGAAGAAGAAGAAGAAGAAGAAGAAGAAGAAGAAGAAGAAGAAGAAGAAGAAGAAGAAGAAGAAGAAGAAGAAGAAGAAGAAGAAGAAGAAGAAGAAGAAGAAGAAGAAGAAGAAGAAGAAGAAGAAGAAGAAGAAGAAGAAGAAGAAGAAGAAGAAGAAGAAGAAGAAGAAGAAGAAGAAGAAGAAGAAGAAGAAGAAGAAGAAGAAGAAGAAGAAGAAGAAGAAGAAGAAGAAGAAGAAGAAGAAGAAGAAGAAGAAGAAGAAGAAGAAGAAGAAGAAGAAGAAGAAGAAGAAGAAGAAGAAGAAGAAGAAGAAGAAGAAGAAGAAGAAGAAGAAGAAGAAGAAGAAGAAGAAGAAGAAGAAGAAGAAGAAGAAGAAGAAGAAGAAGAAGAAGAAGAAGAAGAAGAAGAAGAAGAAGAAGAAGAAGAAGAAGAAGAAGAAGAAGAAGAAGAAGAAGAAGAAGAAGAAGAAGAAGAAGAAGAAGAAGAAGAAGAAGAAGAAGAAGAAGAAGAAGAAGAAGAAGAAGAAGAAGAAGAAGAAGAAGAAGAAGAAGAAGAAGAAGAAGAAGAAGAAGAAGAAGAAGAAGAAGAAGAAGAAGAAGAAGAAGAAGAAGAAGAAGAAGAAGAAGAAGAAGAAGAAGAAGAAGAAGAAGAAGAAGAAGAAGAAGAAGAAGAAGAAGAAGAAGAAGAAGAAGAAGAAGAAGAAGAAGAAGAAGAAGAAGAAGAAGAAGAAGAAGAAGAAGAAGAAGAAGAAGAAGAAGAAGAAGAAGAAGAAGAAGAAGAAGAAGAAGAAGAAGAAGAAGAAGAAGAAGAAGAAGAAGAAGAAGAAGAAGAAGAAGAAGAAGAAGAAGAAGAAGAAGAAGAAGAAGAAGAAGAAGAAGAAGAAGAAGAAGAAGAAGAAGAAGAAGAAGAAGAAGAAGAAGAAGAAGAAGAAGAAGAAGAAGAAGAAGAAGAAGAAGAAGAAGAAGAAGAAGAAGAAGAAGAAGAAGAAGAAGAAGAAGAAGGAGGAGAAGGAGAAGGAGAAGGAGAAGAATAAGAAGAATTCACTGCTGCTGTGCTGCTGCTGCTGTCGTTATTTCCGCATCACTTCTTCATAGAATAACCCTTCATTCTTAGAACCATCACCACCAGCATCGTCTGAACGTCGCTATCATTGTCATTATCAAAATCATCATTACTATTTTGCTCTGCTCTGCTCTGCTCTCTCTCTCTCTCTCTCTCTCTCTCTCTCTCTCTCTCTCTCTCTCTCTCTCTCTCTCTCTCCCCCCCTCCCTCCTTTTTGCATCTCCACCTTCTGTTCTTCTTTTCCTTGTTCTTCTTGTTCTTGTTCTGTTTCTGTTCTTGTTCTTGTTCATAGTTTAACCCACAGACAGATTCATGAGCATCCTCCCCCCCACCCCACCACCACCCTCCCCCCATCCCCCAGCTGGATGACAACGATGGTCATCATCGATCTCGATGGACACACCACAGTTTAACCCTTCTTGTTCTTGTTCTTTATGTTCTTGTTGTTCTTTATGTTCTTGTTCATGTTATTCCTGTTTTTGTCCTCGTCCTTCTCCTCTCCTCCTCCTCCGTCTCCTTCTTCTTTTTCTCTTCATCATCATCATCATCATCATCATCTTCTTCTTCTTCTTCTTTTTCTTCTCTTCGTCTTCCTCGTCTTCCTCCTCCTCCTCCTCCTTCTTCTTCTTCTCCTGCTCCTTCTTCTCCTCCTCCTTCTTCTTCTTCTTCCCTTCGTCTTCCTCCTCCTCCTACTTCTCCTCCTCCTTCATCTCCTCCTTCATCTCCTTCTTCTTCTTCTTCTCTTTGTCTTCCTCCTCCTCCTCCTCCTTCTTCTTCTTCTCCTGCTCCTTCTTCTTCTCCTCCTCCTCCTTCTTCTTCTCCTGCTCCTTCTTCTCCTCCTCCTTCTTCTTCTCCTGCTCCTTCTCCTCCTTCTTCTTCTCTTCGTCTTCCTACTCATCCTCCTTCTTCTCCTGCTCCTTCTTCTCCTCCTCCTCCTTTTTCTTCTTCTCTTCGTCTTCCTCCTCCTTCTTCTTCTCCTGCTCCTTCTCCTCCTTCTTCTTCTCTTCGTCTTCCTACTCCTCCTCCTTCTTCTCCTTCTTCTCCTCCTCCTCCTTTTTCTTCTTCTTCTTCTCTTCGTCTTCCTCCTCCTCCTTCTTCTCCTTCTCCTGCTCCTTCTCCTCCTCCTTCTTCTCCTGCACCTTCTTCTCCTGCACCTTCTTTTCCTCCTCCTTCTTCTTCTCTTCGTATTCCTCCTCCTCCTTCTTCTTCTCCTGCTCCTTCTCCTCCTTCTCCTCCTCCTTCTTCTTCTTCTCCTGCTCCTCCTCCTTCTTCTTCTCTTTATCTTCCTCCTCCTCCTCCTCTTCCTTCTTCTTCTCCTCCTCCTCCTTCTTCTCCTGCTCCTTCTTCTCCTCCTCCTTCTTCTCCTCCTCCTCCTTCTTCTCCTGCTCCTTCTTCTCCTCCTCCTCCTTCTTCTCCTCCTCCTTCTTCTTCTTCTACTTCTTCTTCTTCTTATACTTCTTCTTCTCCCTTTCCAACGAGACGTGTCGGAGAAGACAAACCAGTGATTGCTGAAAGACTATTTGAAGAAGCGCGCCGCAAACAAAGGGAGAAGATCCGAGGGGCCGGGGAGTTGTCTTTTCCTACTCTGGCGAACAATTCACTTTGCATAGGAACGTCAAGAATTGGAGTCGGCTAAAAATAGAATAGGAAGAAAAGAGAGAGAGAAAAACAACAACAACATAAAACAAAAAAAAAAGAGGAAAAAACAAAAACAAAACCAGGACGCAAAGAAATGTTCCATAATCCGCAACACAGACACACAGACACAGACACACAGACACAGACACACACAGACACACAGACAGAGAGAGAGAGAGAGAGAGAGAGAGAGAGAGAGAGAGAGAGAGAGAGAGAGAGAGATACTGACATTAATTCTGTGTTGCAGAACATGATCTGATTAAGAATCGTCTCTCAGTTGGCCGCTGGTGAGCTTGTCTATGTAGAGATCTAGGACACACACGCACACAAACACATTGCAAGATTAGAGTGCACTCGTGTTTACAATTACTTTCCATTGAGATTGCCATTTTCCACCCCCAGCCTCCCACTCTCCCTTGGTCAGAGCACTTTAACCCTTTCACCGCCAAGCTCGCATTTATGCACAGGCGTGGTAGAGGAGGACCCATGCCACTTGAAAGGTGACCATTCATTGGTCTGTTATCCATGAACCTACTGCTCTT
>NC_134891.1:20422915-20425415 GCF_041734735.1 Babylonia areolata
GCTGTGATCAACATGCATTTTAAGAGGAACAGACAGACAGACAGACAGAGAGGGGAGGAGGGGGGTCACTTACGGTGGACCTAATTTTCTTTCGTCATACTTCTATCTCTTTCATACTTCACCTTAGTTTCCACCCTCCGCCAATCAGAGACAGACAGACAGACAGACACAGAGAGAGGGAGGTGGGGGGCGGTGACTTACGGTGGACATAATTTTCTTTCATACAACTTATGTTTCATACTTCACCTTAGATTCCACTCTCCGTCAATCCGGTTTCCTCCGTCAATCCGGTTTCCTCCGTCAATCCGGTTTCCTCCGTCAATCCGGTTTCTTCGAGTTCACCTCACAACCACCCATCCCATCCACCTACTTTCTTTGTTGATTCACTTTTAAAAGATGACATTCTTCTTCTTCTTCTTCTTCTTCGTTCGTGGCCTGCAATTCCCACGTTCACTCGTATGTACATGAGTGGGCTTTTACGTGTATGACCGTTTTTACCCCGCCATTAGGCAGCCACACTCCGTTTTCGGATAGGAAAGATGACATTCAAATGTGAAAATTGATATTTTAGCTAGATGCCTATAATCACCTGTATACAGCATGGGACATTATATAGAACTCCTTCCGGGAAGTGGATGGGGATGTCGGGGGTCTTTCAGTATAAATAGCATCCCCGCCTTCTGGAAATTCTGTGCTAGAAATTTCCTCCTTTTTTTTTTTTTATTGCTCTCCATGTTTCTGCTTTTTTCCTTTCTTCACTGTTGTCTCCTCTTTCTGCCTTCCCAGTCCATTCCCCTTTGTTTTTTCAAGCAAGCCTTGACACTTTTTTTTTTCTCTTTCTCGCAGTCTCTGATGTCCTATCTGTGCTGTCTTGCTCTGGCGATTAGGTAGTGAGATGTAAACACTGGGATCGGAACTAGCTGCCCATTCTGCAGTATTATTTGCCTATATGGCCTTTTATGTATTTTTTGTTTGGCTTTGAATTATTGTCGTGTTTTTTTTTCTTTTTTACGATTTTTTGTAATCTGGGGATGATAAATTAAGCGGAATGGCTGGTGTCCTCAGCATGACCCAGTCTTATTTGCCATTGGGAGCTAAATGGTTGGGATACTGTGTCATTAACTGTGTTTTGTGGGTTTGTCTTAGTGTGGTGGGTTGGGTTTTTGTTTGTTTCTTTGTTTTAGATGTGACAGTTTTGTGCTGACGCTGTTGAGCATTTGTATGGTTTGACAGTCCTGATATGGGCCCGTGCGGTCGACTGGACTATAAGCAAGAAGAACAAAACCAACGAGGAGGAGGAGAAGAAACAACCACCGATAACAATGAGAGTCCGGACCTATTTTTCCTCTCGGCTGGATGAAATTTTTGCACACTCCAAATCCAAACGTAGCAATAACCCTGGTACAAACGTAAAGATTCATAGAACAGAATGAAAAACAAAACGCTGGACACTAACACTAATCCAAACCCGATCAGATTCTCACCCCGTTGAGAAACAAGAACAGTAACCCAACAGTACCGAGGGAATTCCTGTCAAAGTGCTCTCCTCCTGGCCAGTTCCTTGGTACTGGTGCCAATCATGATATGATTTAATTATCATTATCATTAATTAATCAAGGTCATGCATCCTGCGTCGCAGATAACATTTGACCTTCCGGAATATTGACAGAATATGATATTTAGCAATCACAACACGTGAGGTTTCCATAAGGATTATATCATGCCTGGCTGATACAGATCAGGACAGATGATGCTTTTCTGCGTTTTCGCCTTGCACTTTGGAATCAGCTCTTGACGCAGTTTGGGAAAGTCCATTTTGTTTTGTGACTGGGTTCTGGTTAGGAATCACTACGAAATTTGTTTAAAATGTTGTTTTATTACTTTCAGAATTACATTTCAAGACACAGAACACACTGTAATAAAGCAACCGTCATACACAGGATTTTCTATTTCGTAAAACAGAAAAAGATATTGGAAATGTATGTGGTACCCAGAAACACGGTGACCAACCTGTAACCCCCTTTTAGTGATAAAAGTGAGACTGACATCACAGTTAGTTGATGCAAGCGGTGTCGAGTTTCAACCGAAGCTGTATAAAAGATGGCGACATTCGCAGTCTCGTCGTCTGCTTCGTTTCGGACCCTACACTGGTTTGTTTCCCTTGAGTAAGCATCATGACAACACCACGGGTGATCTGTGCCCTGGTGTGGAGTCTGGTTTATGTGAGTATCGCTGGTTTTGTCTCTTCTAACTGGTTGACTGAGTGTGATTTGTCGTTTCAGTTGCGACTTGCTTATCATTTATTGATTCACTGGTTTAGCTTCAGAGTTGTTTGCATTCTTTTCTTTTTTTCTTTTTTCTTGTTCGTTAGATGATGCTTCTATATCGCTGTAGTTTAAAACTGAAAAATGGGACAGTGGTTTTCGAGAGAATCGTAAATTTGTTGAACAAGGCAGCTTCATTCTCGTGTTTCTGGTTTTGATTGGAATTGTTTAGCCTC
>NC_134891.1:20427915-20460415 GCF_041734735.1 Babylonia areolata
GTATTCTGTTTTCCTTCCTGGTTGAAATCTCTGAGTTCTGTATTCTGTTTTATTCAAAACCTTGTCGTAATAGCGCTTGTATCAGTACTTGGATGTAGCAATACTTGTAATTATGCCCGGTTGTAATCATACTTGTATTAATGCCACGTTGTAATAATACTTGTAATAATGCCTGGTTGTAATCATACTTGTACTGACACCTGTTTGTAACAATACATGTATTAACACCCGGTTGTAATAATACTTGAATGAATGCCTGGTTGTAATGATACTTGTTTTGATACTTGGTTGTAGCAATACTTGTATTAACACTGGTTGTTACAATACTTGTATTAACATCTGGTTGTAACAATACTTTTATTAACACCTAGTTGTAACAATACCTGTATCAATTCCTGGTTGTAGCAATACTTGTATAGATACCTGGTTGTAACGATACTCGTATAAACACCTAGTTGTAACAATACCTGTATTAACACCTGGTAGTATTAATGCCTGTATTAATTCCTGGTTGTAATGATACTTGTATAAACACCTAGTTTGTAAAAATACCTGTATCAACACTTAGTTGTAACAGTGCTTGTAATCGACACCTGGTAGTAATGATACTTGGTTGCAACAATACTTGTATTAATACCTGGTTGCAAACAATGCTTGTACTAATGCCTGGTTGCAACGATACATGTGTTGATTAAGGGGGGACACGGCAGTGTAAAAGAGACCAAAATGATAATTTTTTTTCATGAATTGGGTTTTTGAAGGATTTTGATTCTTGAACATCTCTTCTATCATAAGCATAATTTTTTTCCCTCTGTAAAGATGTCTTTAACAATGAAAAAACTGCCATAAAGATTGCTTGCTGAATCACGGAAGTGTTTATTTTTGTTCAATTTCGACGCACGTCATCAAGTTTCTGGCCTTGACAACATACCTTGGACTTGCTCAATGATGAGTAAACCTACAACCATGAGACTTTGCATGATTGTTTTATAACATGTTATTGAAGTTTTGTCGTGAGTATGTATGACACCTAGTAGACAAAAAAAAAGATATATAGTTGGAAAGGAAAAAAGTCGATATTTGACTGTAGTGTCTGACCTTAATGCCTGATCATAACAACAGTACTCGTATTAACACCTGGCTGTTTTCGATGCAGTTGTGTTTGGCGGCAGGTGAGTTGACCTTTGACTCCCCCCCTCCTCCCCCACCCCAGTCACTGTCGTCCTCCCCGTCGCCCTTGTCTCCCCCTCCTCCACCTCCTCCTCCTCCACCTTACCAATCCGACCAGTCATTTTCATCACACTCATCGTCGTTAATGTCATCTTCATCACTCCTGTTGCCATACCCGTCGTTCGCGGCAGGTGAATACAGCTTCTTCTCCAGCTTGTCTTCGTCTCGTCTTCCTCGTGTGTCTCTCTGGGTGTGTCTCTTTGAGTGTCTCTGTGTGTGTGTCTCTTTGAGTGTGTGTGTGTGTGTGTCTCTTTGAGTGTGTGTGTGTGTGTGTGTGTGTGTGTGTGTGTGTGTGTGTGTGTAACTCTTCGAGTGTCTCTGTGTGTCTCCCTGTGTGTCTCTCTCTGTGTCTCCCTGTGTGTCTCTCTGTGTGTCTCCCTGTGTTTCTCCCTGTGTCTCTCTCTGTGTCTCCCTGTGTGTCTCTCTGTGTGTCTCCCTGTGTGTCTCTCTGTGTGTCTCCCTGTGTGTCTCCCTGTGTGTCTCCATGTGTCTCCCTGTGTGTCTCCATGTGTCTCCCTGTGTGTCTCTCTGTGTGTCTCCCTGTGTGTCTCCATGTGTCTCTCTGTGTGTCTCCCTGTGTGTCTCCATTTGTTTCTCCCTGTGTTCTCTCCCTATGTCTCCCTGTGTGTCTCTCTGTGTGTCTCCCTGTGTGTCTCCCTGTGTCTCCCTGTGTGTCTCTCTGTGTGTCTCCCTGTGTTTCTCCTTGTGTGTCTCCCTGTGTGTCTCTCTGTGTGTCTCTCTGTGTGTCTCCATGTGTCTCTCTGTGTGTCTCCCTGTGTGTCTCCATTTGTTTCTCCCTGTGTGTCTCCATGTGTTTCTCCTTGTGTGTCTCTCTGTGTGTCTCCCTGTGTCTCCCTGTGTGTCTCCCTGTGTGTCTCCCTGTGTGTCTCCCTGTGTGTCTCCCTGTGTGTCTCCCTGTGTCTCCCTGTGTGTCTCTCTGTGTTCTCTCCCTGTGTCTCCCTGTGTGTCTCCCTGTGTTCTCTCCCTGTGTCTCCCTGTGTGTCTCCCTGTGTTCTCTCCCTGTGTCTCCCTGTGTGTCTCTCTGTGTTCTCTCCCTGTGTCTCCCTGTGTGTCTCTCTGTGTTCTCTCTCTGTGTGTCTCCCTGTGTGTCTCTCTGTGTGTCTCCCTGTGTGTCTCCATGTGTCTCTCTGTGTGTCTCCCTGTGTCTCTCTGTGTGTCTCCCTGTGTGTCTCCCTGTGTGTCCTTGTCTCCCTGTGTTCTCTCCCTGTGTCTCCCTGTGTGTCTCTCTGTGTGTCTCCCTGTGTCTCCCTGTGTGTCTCTCTGTGTGTCTCCCTGTGTTCTCCCTCTGTGTTCTCCCTGTGTGTCTCCCTGTGTGTCTGTTCTGTTTGTTTGTTTGTTTGTTTTTCTGTTCCTTTACACATGTATTCACACGAATGTCTGCAATGAACGTGGACAGTAGAATACATATTGGTTTTAATTATACGCATTGTGTGGTTTTTGTACGGTTTGACTATATCTAGTGTAACGATCAATTATTTTGTGCAATGTTTTATCTATGAATATAGATTATCTGCTTTTTTTGTGCACAGTAACCCATGGCGATGATTTTGACAAGTGAATTATCCCTGAGAAAAGGTGTTAAAATATACAGACACGGAATGTATTTTTTATTTGAACGCATAGTTTAACGAACTTTGTTCAGTTCATGTTGATTTTTATTTTTGATTCGCTGTATATTACTTGTTCTTTTATCAATATCATCATAAAGACGATGATGGCCGACTTGCTGTTCAATAATAACATGAAACAAATATATACATTTTCAACTGTGAAACTGGTAAATGATCGAAGACTTATATTGTCAAACAGTTTCAGTATCACGTATTCATTGATTACGAATTACAAACTGTTCGTGGATGAAAACTGTTTTTATCAAACGTATCCAGTTGCTGTATTCGTTAATATTTCAAAATACAGTTCACAGTTATATGCATGGTATGTAGATTACTGACACTTCGAAAACTCCCTTGGGAAAATACTTTTGTCACACTGTGAAGAAGGTGTTTTAGAAGTGCTTTGAATTTGGGGAGTACTCCGAATGGAGAGGAATTATTTTTTTAACCGAGAGTTCAGTTCTCCCCCCTTTTTTAGGAGCTCTTCCGGGAGTGAGAGTTTTTTTTTTGGTGAGTCGGTCGATTAATGTTTAGAGGTGAACACCCATTTCCGAGACCGGCTCAAACGTATACCTGCTACATGTTTTTGTAGCGGAGAGCCTTGGACGGGGCTTGCTTGATGTGGGCGGTTGGACCACCTGAAGAGAGGAACGCTGATGTTCGGGTCTTCAGCCTTCATAAAAGTTCATTCAACTTTCACTCTCTCCATACGAACGGCGAAAGAGACGACGTTAACAGCGTTTCACCCCAATTACCATCATTGAAATATTGCAAGCGGAAGGCTCTTATACTGAAGATGTGAATGTTGACAAAGAATACCACAATTCTGACGACGGAAGCTAAAGGTTGGGTCATTCAGACACCCACTGGACATCCGAGGGGTCTGTGTAGAGGAGAAGAGAGGACTGGCCGTACTGAGTGAGTTAAAAAGAGGGGAATGATAAATAAATAATTCCTCTCCATTCGGAGTATTCCCCAGATTCAAAGCACTTCTAAAACGCCTTCGTCACACACACCAAGATACACTGCATGATTTCGAGCTGCGGCAGAATCGCTGATTATGAATGGAAATGTTTAAACGCAATTTTCCATATCAGGTATTATAAATATCACCGCGACTTTGTGTTTTTGTAGTGTGATGACTGGAACGCAAAAAGTGTTCAAATGCGATATTCTTTTTCAGTTATGTATAAACAGTGACTTTATGTATTGTGTATAAATCATATTGCTGCATATCTACTGGAACTCAAAAAAGTGTTCAAATGCAATATACTTCACTGTTCATACTGTGAGTTGTGGCAGGCTAAATGGAACGCAAAAAAATGTTCGAATGCAATATACTTCACTGCTTAATTAAAGATGCAGCGCACACTACACTGTGTTGTGGCAGGTTTTAACTGGAACGCAAAACATGTCCAAATGCAATATACTTCACTGTTTAAAGATACTGTGCACAGTGTGCATTGTGGCGCAGGTTTACTGCAACGAAAAAACTGTTTAAACGCAATATAACTAACCGTTTAAAGACGGAGTGTACACTGTGCATTGTGGCAGGTTCACTGGTGCGGAAAAATGTGGACTCCCTGTCGGAACAAGAGATTCTGACCCTGCAGACAGTCCTCAAGAAACTGGAAGATGATAACACTGAGCATGGATTTCAGGTACAGGATCTTTCCCTCCCTCCCCCCCCCCTCGTCGCCCCCCCCCCCCCCCGCCCCCCGCCCCCCCCCCCCGCTCCTCTCTCTGTTTCTCTCTGTCTCTCTCTCTCTCTCTCTCTCTCTCTCTCTCTATATATATATATATATATATATATATTTGGGGGTTGTTGTTTTTTTTAATTGGGGGTCTTTTATTGTTTATTGTTTATTTTTTATTCTTTTTTGAAATTATTTATTTTAAATTATTATTATTATTATTGATCAATCATTATGTTGACCTATGTTAATTTTCACTTTTTGTACTCTCTCTCTCTCTCTCTCTCTCTCTCTCTCTCTCTATCTATCTATCTATCTATCTGTCCCCTTATATCTCTCTCTCCTCTTATTCTCCTATATTTAGTGGCGTAAATGTCAAATTGCCATTCATGTATCCATGACTATAAAATGCATGCTGTATTGATATAATGATTCCCCCCCCCCCATTTGTTTATGTTACTGTTTCCCCTTCCAGGGCTGCATGAAAAAAAAAAGCATTCTTTTGCTTACTGTATTACCCTCAGAAAATAAAATTGATTCAGTTCAATTCAATTCTCTGTCTGTCTGTCCTCTTTCTCTCTTTCTCTCTCTCTTTCTCCTTCCTCTTAACATGCACGTGAAAGGTTTTGCACAATCGGTCGTATGCATTTGAGTGTTCTGTTTGTGGGTGGGTAGAGGGGCGTGGGGGGTGGGGGTGGGGTTGGGCGTGGGGGGTGGGGGGGGAAGGGTTACATCTCCCTGGTTATTATATGTGCTTTCGGCTCAGCCCACCTTGTTTTTGCTATGTACAAGGAAGTCTCGACCATCCTCATAGAAGATGCACAGTATTTTATTATCTCCAATATCAGAAATTCGTTTGTGGTGTAAAACAAACCATCACGTAAAACATCGTCATGGTCCTTATTATTATCATCATCATCATAACTAGGTGATCGTCGTCATTATCACAATCATCATGATGATCTTTCTCTGTGTGTGTGTGTGTGTGTGTGTGTGTGTGTGTGTGTGTGTGTGCGTCCGTGTGTGTGTGCGTGTGCGTGCGTGCGTGTATATGTGTGTGTGAGAGTGAATGTGTGTGTGCGTGTTTGTGTGTGAGTGAGTGAATGTGTGTGTGTGTGTGTGTGTGTGTGTGTGTGTGTGTGTGTGTGTGTGTGTGCGCGTGAGTGTTTCCGTTTGTATATACGTGTGTGTGTGTGTGTGTGTGTGTGTGTGTGTGTGTGTGTGTGTGTGTGTGTGTGTGTTGTGTGAATGTATCTGTGTGTGTGTGTGTGTCTGTCTGTCTCTGTGTGTGTGTGTGTGTCTGTGTCCGTGTGTGTGTGTGTCTGTGTGTGCGCGCATGCGCTTTATCAGGCTTTGGCCGCGTACCACGGGGAGCCGTCTCAGTGCCACATGAAGGACGGACAGCTGATCGCCTGCTGTATTCACGGGATGCCCACTTTCCCTCACTGGCACCGGGCCTACGTGGTTCAGTTTGAACAGGCCTTGGTGGAGAAAGGGCTGGCCAACATTGGCGTGCCCTACTGGGACTGGACGCAGCCCATCTCCGCATTGCCTGAGCTCGTGCGGGTATGCTCTGTGTGTGTGCGTGTGTGTGTGTGTGTGTGTGTGTGTGTGTTTGCTCTGTGTGTGTGTGTGCGTGCGCGCGCGCGTATGTGGTAAACTGAGAAATTCATTTTCTCTGGTAAGACTTTGTCTGCCAATTCAAAATTTGGAATAAACATAGTGTGAAAATTTTGCTGCAGTCATACCAGACATAGATTCTAAGTCTTCCAGATTAAGCCGGTTTTTTTTTTCCGAATCGTGAACGGTTTATTTCTTTGGGGGCTCGGAATCCTGAAAAATTTAATTGGGCTCTTCCCAGTTGCAGGAATGTATGTTTGGATTTGAAGAGGGCATAACATCGTTTTTCTTGTTTGCAAAAAAAAAAATTAAAAGGGGATGGTGGGGGGGAACAAATTCCGGACAGAACATTGCAAACTATACCATCCACGTCTTTACTGCATATGAATATTTTTTATGTGGATATTGAATTAACTAGAACGAACATAAAAAGAACATAGAACGAACATAAAAAAATGTTTGAATCGACGGTACCACACAGTTTCGGTTGGCCTAGTGTACTCTGGTCTGCGCTGATCTGGAGAAAACGGCAACATGTTACGTCGTGCCTGCGGCAATGTCAACGTCTCCTTTACCGCGAACTTTAAAATAATTTCTTGAGCAATCGAAATACATCAAAATAACATGATCTGAATTGCGTTATCACCTCGAATACAATAACCGATCCATCACGCTGAAAAAAAAACAGAAAGAAGAGAAACCATAACCTTAAATATTAATTTTCGCTGTCAGCAGCCAGATGTGTTTTACCACTATGAGTACGTCTTCATGCTGTGACTCTGTTCACTGCTTTTTTTTTTCATGCTTTATGATAAGAATAACTTTATTATCTCCAACTGGAGAAATTTGGTCAGGTGCATTATCACAACATAGACAAGTAAACAACATGGGGACCATAACTGTAAAAGCCAACAACAGCCCCTACAAATATTACGAAGATACAAATGTAAAAAAAAAAAAAAAAAGCAAAAAAAAAAAAAAAAAAAAGCACATACATCGTTTCATACATACATCCACACACTGCAGGTAATAACTAGTATTCTTAATGTAAAAACAGAAAGAATTAAGAAACATTATTTGAATATGATTATAAACATAGCCTACTATACTGCACATTGATTATAATGGACAGATAAGATAAGAATAAAGATGAATTGCGGAAAACCACAACCAGATAATCAGCACACACCCGCACCCCCCCCCCCCCTCCCCAACCCACACACGCGGATAACTTGATTAAACAAGAGTAATAAACATATGTTCTCAAATAAAAGCATTTCACATATTCGCTTTTAAAAACATTGCAATTAATATTCAATAGGCCCACAGAACACATTCTTAACGATTTTTTTCTCTTCTTTTTTTTTCCCCCTCATGATTCCTGTATGGATAAAGTGTGTATCACAAATGAGTCTTGAAGGCCTTGCCTCTCTTGTTAGTTGATGATACATACCAGCAAAACGAACGAATATTGACCAGCCTTTTTTTCTCTGTGATTTTCGGATTTCATATAATCTCTTTTATGTATGTACACTGAAATAATCCCCATTGTCAGTCCGGGTTTTTTTTTCTCACTTGTGTAAACAAAGTGAGTCTATGCTATAACCCGGTGTTCGGGTGTGTGTGTGTGTGTGTGTGTGTGTGTGTGTGTGCGTGTCTGTGTGTCCGTGGTAAACTTAAACATTGCCATTTTCTCTGGAAATACGTTGTCTGCCAATACCAAATTTGGCTTAAAAATGGTAGGGAAAAAAATCTTCCCAGTCACCAATAATAGGTTGTAAGTCTGCCAAATGTAGCCGTGTTTCCGAATCACTAACAGTTTATTTCGTTGATGTTCGTTCCACATTCCGAAAATCGCTGTTACCCCCTTAGCAGCTTCCCGATTGCTGGTGAGAATACGCCGTGACCTCGTTTTTCTTGTTCGCAATTAAAAGCAAAGAAATACACATTCTGGACAGAACACATACAGTGACACTAACTACATTATTGATGTGTTTATTGCATATGAATATTCTAAAGTGGACACTGAATTAACTAGAATGAACAGAAAAAAAAAATTGCATCGACACTGGTCAGTGCAGATCTTGACAAAACATGTTGCAAAGCCTGACGCGATGGCAACATCTCCTTTACCGCCGAATTAAAAGAATTTCTCAAATAATCATCGACGTGTTTACTGGATATGAAAGTTTTAAAGTGGATACTGAATTAACTAGAATGAACAGAAAAAAGAAATTGAATGGAAGATGTCGTTGTTTCTCAGTGAGGGGAAAGACAAAGCTTGTTATCACGAATCTCTGTAGATCTACAAAAACGGACATATATTGCAGTGTTTTTGAGGCGATGGGAACGTCTCCTTTACCTCGGACTTGAAAGAAAATTTTTAAATGTCCGAGATATATACCAAAATAACATGATTCAAACCGAGTTATAAGTTTGATTGCCACTGTCGATTCATTCCGCTAAAAGAACATGCTCAAATAATAATTCTTGATCGTCAACATTGAATCTGCGTCAGCGCAGTGGGTAAAACTACTTGTTCTGGATTCAAACATCCGTGGTTCGAATCTGCATTTAAGCCTTTTTTTCAGTTGTTTTGTTGTTTTTTCGCGAAGCTGTGTATGATTATAATAACGAATAGAGAATACATTTCAACAAACTAATTTTTCGTTTATAAAAGTTTTTCTTTTCTTTTAAGTGTGTATCACAAGTGAGTCGTGAAGGCCTTGCCTTTCTTGCTGTGATTTTAGCACCGAAATTAAGTGCAGACTTATTTATGATTTCAGCACCAGAGACACACGCAGTCTGTGTTGTGATTTCAGCACCAGAGATACACGCAGTCTGTGTTATGATTTCAGCACCAGAGATACACGCAGTCTGTGTTATGATTTCAGCACCAGAGATACACGCAGTCTGTGTTATGATTTCAGCACCAGAGATACACGCAGTCTGTGTTATGATTTCAGCACCAGAGATACACGCAGTCTGTGTTATGATTTCAGCACCAGAGATACACGCAGTCTGTGTTGTGATTTCAGCACCAGAGATACACGCAGTCTGTGTTATGATTTCAGCACCAGATCTACCGGGACCCCACCGGGGGTGTTGGTCAGAAGAACTCCTGGTTCAGCGCCGACATTGAGCATGGCGACGTTCACACGCACACAGCACGTGCAGTGGACGACCGTCTGTATGAGCACGTGGCCCCGGGCGGCAAGACCCATCTCTTCAGCATGATGCTGGACGCTTTGGAGCAGGACGAGTACTGTCACTTTGAGGTCAGTGTGCGTGGGGTCTGTCTGTCTCTCTGTTGTTCTCTCTCTCTCTCTCTCTCTCTCTCTCTCTCTGTGATGTTCCTCTTCTTTCTGAAAAAATTGCAAGATTGTTTTTGTGCTTTGAAGTTGCCACGAATGCGTTATAAATTTTAACGCCGGTCCATTCCTAGATTTTAACTGTTCTGTTCTCTGTTCTCTGATAGGAGGAGAAGGAAGAATATGGTGAAGGTGATGATGACGATAGTATTGGTGACTTCAGTGGTGATGATGAGCATGATAACTGATGATGATGATGACGACGACGATAATGAGGAGGAAGAGGACGATGTTGACTACAATGATGATGGTGGTGGTGATGACACAATGATGATGTTGATGGTGACGACGACAACGACGATGATTGCAGGCCCAGTTCGAGGTGGCCCACAACCACATCCACTACCTGGTAGGAGGCCGTCACCACTACTCCATGTCCACGCTGGAGTACACGTCCTACGACCCAATCTTCTTCCTGCACCACTCCAACGTGGACCGTCTGTTCGTCATCTGGCAAGAGCTGCAGAAGAAACGTGGCAAGCCCTACGACCACTCCGACTGTGGCGTGGAGCTCTTCAACAAGCCCTTGGAGCCCTTCAACAGTGACAACAACCCCATTGAGCTGACTAAGACCTTCAACAAACCCAAAGACCTGTTCAGGTGAGGCGCTGGTGGTGGGTGCTTGGGGGTTTCTTCTATAGGGGGTCAAAACAAACACCTTTTCTTAGCTACCTTCACTATCACTACTTTTCACGGGTCAAAATATTCGATAAGGAGATAATTTGGTCGTAATGTTCTTCAGTGTTTCTGCTTTCCACAGGCCAAAATATTCGTTCAGACAAGAATTTGGATATGGTTTTCTTCTACAGAGTGTCAAAACAAACCCCTTCTCTTAGTAATCTCCAGTATCTTCAATGTCTCTGTGTCCACAAAAGATTCGTTTAGGCGAGGGTCTGCTTTCAGCTGAATGTCTTCCACACGGCCTCGAAACAAAGACAACTTCTTAGTCACCCTCAGTGTCTTAAATGTCTCTGTGTTTTGCCTGTCTGACAGCCACCTGCAGCTGGGCTACACCTATGACGACCTCACCCTGAACGGGATGAGCATCAACGAGCTGCACAGTCTGCTGGAACACCGCAGGAGCCGGGATCGTTATTTCGCCGCATTTTCCCTGCATGGACTGGGCTTCTCTGCAGAGTGCAGAGTGCAGGTAGTGATGGGCCGTGTGGAGTAGATCGTATGTTGACCCTGTCGTTTGTCTCTTCCCTTGTTTCCTCTGTTCAGTCGTTGAACAAAAACCCTTCCTTCCCAACAGCAATCAAACTGTCAACCAACACCACTCCAAGAAAAAACATGTCTTTGCTGCACACTCTCTTATCTCTCCCTGCCTGCCACCCCAGTGCCGTTCCTTTCTCAGCCAGTGAGTGAGGGCTTTCCCGTGTGTGGTTGGTCCACGTGCTTTTGAGTGACGTGACAGATTCAGCAATTTGCTGTCTTCGTTTTGTGCCGTTTAATGTTTCGCATTTTTGTTCATGAAGGCAATTTTCTGTGTACACGTTGTTGTTGTTGTTTTTCTTTTTCACAACAAAGCCACACTGATCGATTGAATGCAGTAAGTGCGGAAGTAATCTTCACACCTTTAAGAATGCTGTCGTAAAGACCTGTGCATACCGCAATGGAAACAGAATAATCAGAATGTAATCAAGGCAATGGAAACAGAATAATCAGAATGTAATCAAGGCAATGGAAACAGAATAATCAGAATGTAATGAAGGACGTAGTTTCTCTAACCACTGACCTAACTACTGACCCTTTTTCTTGCAAGGTGTGTCACGTGCGGGATGAAGAGGAGGATCACTGTGAGGATGCGGGCGACTTCTTCATTCTGGGCGGGGCCAACGAGATGCCGTGGGAGTTCACCGTCCCTTACTACTACGACATCGGTGACGCCATGGAGAAGCTGAAGCAAAGCTACGGAGAGCACGACCACTACGTGGTCCACGCGGAACTGCACAGCGTCAACGGCACTCAGCTGGGCTCAGACCTTCTGGGTCTGGTCTACATCAGCCACCGCCCTGCCCATGGCTTCACTGACCGTGAGTTCTAGGCTGGGGGGGGGGGGGTTGGTGGGGGGTCATGGGGGGGTGCGGGGGGGGGGACAGGGGAGCGCCCAGAGTCCTGCTGCTTCCCTTTTTTCGCCTTTTTGGCCTGTCCACCCTTGGTTTGTGGATTTTTTTTTTGTTTTTTTTTTGTCTGTTGGTGTGTGATGTCATGTGCAAGCCTTGTATTGTGTACGTGTAGGATGTGTTTCCATCCTGTAGACATTGAACTTTTTTAACTTTCCCCTCTTGTTCCTGAATCACATGGCTTCTGTGGAGGGAGGAATTTGCTCTAAACCTCTGTGGCATTATGGACCAAAGACGCTGATTCACGGCCCTTGCCTCGCTGGTTGAAGCGGAAATCCCCATTTTTGATCTTTTCTTTTTATCATCCATACGTCATTTGTTTACTTGCTGTTATCTTTTGTTGTTGTGTTTTCAAATCACCCATTTGTGTGATTTTTTCCGGTTTTTTGTTTTGTTTTTTGTTATGTTTTTTGTTGTTGTTTTTTTTTGTTTTTTTTTGTTTTTTGTTGTTGTTGGTTTGTTGTTGTTGTCGTTGTTGTTGTTTGTTTTGTTTTGTTTGTTTGTTCATGTGTGCTTTTTTTTTGCTTTTTTTTGTTGAAATTGACAGGTGTTGTTTCTGTCCTTCACACACACAACACAACACACACACACACACACACACACACACACACACACACACACACACACACACACACACACACACACACGTGAGGTACAGACAGACAGACATGCATACAGAGAGACAGAGAGAGAGAGAGAGAGGTCACCACTCTTCACGTGCTGTCCACAGCGGTCATTCACGACGGCCGAAAATCGACGACGGTGGTGCGGAAAGACGTGGACGTGCTGACGGACGAAGAGGTGTACTACCTCCGTCAGGCAATGGCCCGCTTCCAAAACGACACCTCCATTGACGGCTACCAGGCGGTGGCCGAGTTCCATGGCCTCCCCGCCAAATGTCCCCACCCGGACGCTGCCGTGCGCTACGCGTGCTGCCTCCATGGCATGCCCACCTTCCCTCACTGGCACCGTCTGTTCGTCACAGAGGTACGTTGTGGCTGTAGTCATAGAGTGATGGCCTAGAGGTAACGCGTCCGATAGAAAGCGAGAGAATCTGAGCGCGCTGGTTCGAATCACGGCTCAGCTGCCGATATTTTCTCCCCCTCCACTAGACCTTGAGTGGTGGTCTGGACGCTAGTCGTTCGGATGAGACGATAAACCGAGGTCCCGTGTGCAGCATGCACTTAGCGCACGTAAAAGAACCCATGGCAATAAAAGGGTTGCTCCTGGCAAAATTCTGTAGAAAAATCCACTTGGATAGGAAAAACAAATAAAACGGCATGCAGGAAAAAATACAAAAAATGGGTGGCGCTGTAGTGTAGCGACGCGCTTTCCCTGGGGAAAGGGGGGGGGGGGGGGGCAGCTCGAATTTCACACAGAGAAATCTGTTGTGATAAAAAGAAATACAAATATAAATAGAATTTTCCACACAGTCCTTTATCCTTTATTTCTTTTTAGTTGTTTCTGTTGCAGTTGCCGAAAACTTACAAATATAATTACCTACAAATAGCTGTCGGTTTTGTTTCTAAAGCAACAACGAATGATATTCCGCAGAGGATTAAAAGCATTCTTAAAATCCCAGCTGGCAACAAGTAATAACAACCCATTGGAGATTAAAAAGCAGCCCTAACAAATCCCGACATTAAACAACTGGACATCGCAGCTGAAGCTAAAAGGGATAAGGTCGACAAACAAAACGAAGAAACCAAGCCATGACGTCGTCGTTTTACAGAACAATTGGGAAAGAAAAGTCCTAGATTCATACGTGCTCAGTGTAAGCACAATCGTTTATGAGGCATTTGTACTGTCTTTTATACAATCTGCCGTCATTTTCAAGGGTTCTGACATTCTGGGCATACCACGTACGCTCAGCAAGTAGTAACTATAGACACTGCCACCAACACATTCCAGTGATGGTAATGTTCTGTCAGTACACGGGGTATAGGATGAATTGAAACCAAGACCTTTAAGGGGAGGGGGATTCTGTGACCATGGTAATGCTCACCAGATCATTGCCCGGGTGGAGAAAGGGCTGAAAAGTAAATGGTTGGAGATAAGGTTTAAAGTCTTACATCATGGTGATGGTGATGATGGTGATGGCTATGGTGATAGTGCTGGTGATGCTGGTGTTGATGGCGAAGATGATGACTGTCTTAGTTGTGATGTTGATGGTGATGATAATGGTCATGTTGATGGTGATGGTGAACACGATGATGTCACTGATCGTGATGTTGGTGGTGATGATAATGTGATGCTGAGGGTGATAATAACGGTGATGTTTGCAGTGATGTTGATGTTGCTGTATTGCCGGCAGGTGGAGGACGAGCTCAGAAGCCGAGGTCTGCAGATCGGAATCCCGTACTGGGACTGGACACGCCCCAACACGCACATCCCCGCCCTGGCCAATGACGAGACCTACGAGGACCCCCACACCCACCAGACCCTCCACAACCCCTTCCACGATGCCGATGTGGCCTTTATTGGGGAGAAAACCACGCGACAGGTAGGGGCGGTAACCAGGGCTGGGGGAGGGAGGACTGGGGGTTAGGGGGGGGGGGGCTGGAGGGGAGGGTGTAGTTAGTGGTGCAGCATGTGTGTTGTAGGTGGGATTCGGGATTCGGATGATTTATTCATATAGGCCATTGCCCCTCATGAAGGGGTGCAGTATACAACATTATTAAACATGCAAGTGCACAAGGCGAAAAAATCATCAAAGTGTTGTAGGTGGGAGAGAATTAGTGAGATTACTCTAACATGTAGAGACAGATGCTGCTTATATGTGAGCATTGGATGGGATGAAGTGTGATGGTGTGCATCAGGCGGCAGTACGCATAGGTAAGCAAATGACTGTGTTAAAAACAAACCAACCAACAACTACCTCCAGAGCCTTTCTGTCTTGACAGGTTCAGGACGAATTGTCGGAAACGCCCGAGTTCGGCGACCACACGGCGCTGTTTGATGCCATGCTGCTGGCATTTGAACAGACCGACTACTGCGACTTCGAGGTCCAGTTCGAGGTGACGCACAACGCCATTCATTTCTTGGTGGGCGGCTACGGCCCCTACACCCTGGCCACACTGCACTACAGCGCCTTTGACCCCATCTTCTTTCTGCACCACTCCAACGTGGACCGTCAGTGGGCCATCTGGCAGCAGCTGCAGATGAAGCGTGGACTGCCTTACAAGGTACAGAACACACAGTACTTTATTTCCTCAACAAGAGAAATTCATATGTGGTGTAAAACAGAAAGACAATACGAGAAAATCAGTCATTAAACATGTACATGAATAAACCACATATACATATACATACATATATATACATATTATATGCTTTTTGATGTCAACCTAGGGCAAAGAACCATACAATCGATAATCACAGTAGACAACAGCAAGTAGTATAAGGACTGCTCTTTCTGAGCCAACGCTGTGTCCATCTGCTGGGGGAGAGATGTGTGTAGAGTGGATAGTGAAGGGGTGCTGGGGTGGAGGAAAACATGCTGAAGACATTACTTTATACTACATTGTGGCTTAAACACAGCCGGCCACAAAGATATCAGCAGGGCCATCGGGTGATGATCATTGTCAGGACTATGAGGCATTTACCTCATATAAACGCTTGACCTCATCCAAGGCACATGATAAGAACACGCCAGCAAATCTGTCCATATGCATGTCACACTTTTGTCATGAAATATTAACCATGGTATGTTAAACTCATGATATATTCAAACATACCACAGAATCCTGGCACTCCACTGACACCCCCCCCCCCCCCCCCCCCCGGTTACAAAGAATGAAAAGTGGATGGACAATTCAAGAAGCCATATAAGATTCTTGATTAGAGCTAGGAGGGTATCAGGTGGAAATGCTTAATACTTCCCCAGAAGGATTTTTTCAACCATACGTTTTAGGATTGGACACAAAAAGAAACGGAACAACACTGAAGTCATAACCTGGAAGAACATTTTGTCTCTATGTATCAGAATATGGCAAAATCAACAAGCACACCCCTGTTGCAGGCTCACTGTGCTGGGTCAATGACCGAGGAGGTGTTGAAGCCGTTCGGTTTCCCCCCACCCTACCACAATGATGCTAAGATCCACGACAACGCCCGCCCTGACAAGATTTATGACTACGAGAGTGTGCTGGACTACACGTACGACTCGCTGCAGTTCGGGGGCATGACCATCGATCAGCTGGACCACTACCTGGAGGAGAGGAAGAGCAAGGACAGAACCTTCGTGGGCATTATGCTGCACAACATCGGCATCTCGGCCTGGGCCACGCTCTCCATTGAAATGGCCAGTGGGGGTGAGGGGTGCAGCTCCGTCTGTCTGTGTCCTATTTCCTATCTGTATATGACTTGGTTTGTCTGTTTTCTGTCTGTTTCTTTGTCTGTATGTGTCTGTCCCCTTCAAAACAAAATGCTAGAGTGTCAGACTGGGCAAAGCTTTCTGTTCAAATGGCCAGCAGAAGTCAGTGCTAGTTCTGTGCCTGTCTTCAGTCTTGTCAGTCTCTCACTGTCTTGTCTCTGTCTCTCTCTTTCTCTCTGTCTGAGTAAGGTTTAGTTTGTTATGTTATCCAGTAGGCATTACTCTGCAATCTTTCCTACAGTTGGCCTCTGTACTCTTTCCCCACATGCATGGCTCTCTGTCTGTCTATTCTTTTGTGCGAACTGGCTTTGGTATTACCGCCACAAAGATAAGAACAATTACTTTCCTTTCCCCAAAGCCTAGCCATCCTCTTTGAATTCCCAAGAGCTAATACAAGGTGAAGGGTTGCAAAGAAACTGGCAAACACTAAGAGTGGTGACACTTTGATGTTGGTTTACGATGCCCTTTCCCATTGGCTGCTGTCCACAGACCATCATATCGTGGCCAAGCTGGCCGTGCTGGGAGGAGAGAAGGAGATGCCATGGCGCTTTGACCGTGCCTTCAAGGTGGAGATCACGGACGCCTTGCACAAGCTGGGCCTCAGTTATGACGACGAGTTTCACGTGCATCTGGACATTGTTGATGTGACGGGCAAGAAGTGGCCGGAGGATACCTTCAGTCACGAAACCATCATCCACATGCCTGCTGAAAGTGAGTGAGAAAAAGGGAATGTCTTGGGGTTGAGTGGGCGGGGGGGCCTACTGATGGCATGGAACAGTACATGGAATGAAGGGATTAAGGCAAAACGCAGCGTGAGCGTAAGTGTGGAAACCGAACAAGGAACATAACGAGGAAGAAGATGAATTGGGAAAGAAATCCCTTTGTCCTTTTGCCAATGTTTTGATCTGATTAAGGTTTTTCAGTAAACTGAAAATGGGCGGACTGACGGGTGGGAGGAGGGTTTGATTCCCTGCACAGGTGGGTTTTCCGGCCCACACCCAGCTCCTACCCAGAGCTGTGCTATGGGTTTAAAAGGAAGCACAGAGTAAATACTTGTCACACAAAACAGACCTTGATAGCAGCATCGTCCTCCTCCTCCTCCCTCATAATTATAAAAACAGAAAAATGTCCCAAGTTCTGTGGCCTTTCACACCCTGCTCTCTTGGTGACGTCAGTGTCGATATCCCTCCACATCCGTGCATGAGGTGATTCCTGTCAAAGTCTTCTTTGTCTGTATGTGTTTGCTTAATTCTTTGTGCGAAAAATGTGTATATGAATGTGAGTGCAGGTGTGTTTTTTTTTCCCCCCAATGTATGTAGGCATGTGTGAATGAAAATGTAACGTAAAAAATAAATAAAAAGAAGTTTAAAAAAGCCTTCTCTGTTGACAGAGGGTACCGTTGATGGAGGGACTTGGTGGTGGTCTCCACTCGGAGGGGCGGGTGGGGGTGGGGAGTGGGGAACGCTCACTCTGGCTCAATGACTTAGCCATTATTGTCGTCAGTAGGGGGCTTAGTAGGTGGTGTCCTGAGTATGTTAAATCAGAGCAGGCACTACTGAACACCACCGAAGTGACTCAACAGCAGTGCAGGGTCTTCTCTATGTGTGGCCACCTGGCGACCTAACATCGATAGTTCTCTGTGGACTGCCGACGCAGGGACTGTAATAGATGAATCCAAATGTGGCTGTGTAAGGGGGACTCAGATTTGAGCGGCATGGGAGTAATGCCACTGAAATGGTGCAGATAGTGGGGCAGCAAAACGTCGACCTGCCACGAATTGGACGTGATGTCTTTATGTGCTAATTAGAAATATGTTAAAAAGAGGGAAACATAATAAACCGAACTGTGATGAAGAATTCAGTAAATGACACAGTTATCCGTTCACTGTCTCTGGCAGCCCACCATGAAGACGACTTCCAAAAGGACGAGCACGTCAGAAGTGACGTGGAGCACCTCACTGTGGAGCAGATGCAAAACCTCCGAGAAGCCTTGAAGGCAGTGAAGGAAGACAACAGCATCAGCGGCTTCAACCAGATCGCTTCCTTCCACGGCCAGCCCAACTGGTGTCCCTCCCCTCAGGCTGAGCACAAGTTAGCCTGCTGTGCGCACGGCATGCCCGTCTTCCCTCACTGGCACCGCCTGCTGACTGTGCAGGCTGAGAACGCCCTGATGGACCGTGGCATGCACTCTGGCTTGCCCTACTGGGACTGGACCTTGCCCATGACCCACCTGCCTGACCTGGTCAAAGATGCCACGTACCTGAATCCGAAAACTGGGGAGACAGAACCCAATCCCTGGTTCTGCGGAGAAGTAAACGGTCACATGACAAGTCGCAGTGTTCGGGAAGAACTCTTCGCGCAGCCGGAGTTTGGCCATCTGACCCCGCTAGCCGAACAAGTGATGCTGGCCTTTGAGCAGGACAATTTCTGTGACTTTGAGCTCCAGTATGAAATCGCTCACAACTACATCCACGCTGTGGTTGGAGGCAACGAGGAATATTCAATGGCTTCCCTCCGCTTCACAGCCTTTGATCCCATCTTTTACCTGCACCATTCCAACACAGACCGAATCTGGGCCATCTGGCAGCACCTGCAGAAGTACCGAGGCAAACCATACAATTCAGCCAACTGCGCTATCGCTGAAATGCGCAAGCCCCTGCAGCCTTTTGCACAGACCAGCGTGACCAACCCTGACGCCGTAACCCGTGACCATTCAGTGCCTTTTGATGTGTTCAACTATCACAGCAGCTTCCATTACGAGTACGACAACTTCCAGTTCAACGGCATGTCCATTCCTCAGCTACAGCGTGAGACCGTCAGGTGAGGGCAGCATGTGTGTGTGTGTGTGTGTGTGTGTGTGTGTGTGTGTGTGTGTGTGTGTGTGTGTGTGTGTGTGTGTGTGTGTGTGTGTGTGTGTGTGTGTGTGTGTGTGTATGTGTGTGTGTGTGTGTTGTTGTTGTTGTTGTTGTTTATAGGGTCAAGACACACTTCATTTATAAATAGCTATGATTACGCAATGGTTATTTTCCATGTGCTCTGTTTCACACATGTGTCTCTGTGGCCTGTCTATGCAGACGCACTGGACTGGAGCGGAGCTTTGCTGGTTTCATGTTGCATGGAATCAAGAAATCATCCTTGGTGGTGTTTGATATCTGTAAACCAGACAACACCTGCAAGAAAGCCGGAGAGTTTTACCTGCTGGGAGACGAGTATGAAATTCCCTGGGAATACGACAGGTGGGATTCACGTGATCAAAGAACAACGGTTTGAATGAGTTGTTTACTTGTACGCATACAATGACGTAATTTGTAATCTGTTCATGGTCGGCAGTTGTTCAAAATATGACATAGTGTGTTTGTGAGATAGACTATATGCAGTTTGCAAAAGTAAGGAACATTTGATAGCGAAGAAACCTTTATTCGTATTACAGTCGATGAGTTTATTAGTGAAGAAGGTATTCTCATATAGTAATTCAAAAAGTCGCTTTCGTTTAACAACATCAGGGGTGCGTATTTCACGTGCAGGAGCTTTCAGTTCTTGTTCAAGGATGGCTCCTTCTTTAGCTGTAAAATTTGTCTATTGGTATTGGCATGATGCTTCAATTGGTTGGAAAGTTTCTCAAAATGCGTGAATATGAAAACAAGCTCATAGGATGTATTTTACGAATGTCTAAATACACATACAACCATGAATGGTGTTGTTTTGTTGTTGTTGTTGTTTCTTCCTTTTGTTGTTTTGTTTCTTTGTTCCTTTCCTTTCGCACCATGTTTTCTCTGTGGCCCACATGTTCCAAGGAGAGATCAGAGTACAATCATCTTTTTTTGTTTTTTATTGGGTCACCACGACCTTTCAGCCTTCACTGCACGTAACAAGCATCCTTCACACTGTGATCTCTGTTGGCAGGCTGTACAAATACGAGATCACTAAACAGCTCGCTGACTTTGGTCTGGATCACCACGACCGTTTTGATATCCGCTATTCCGTGTCTGACCTGGAGGGTAACAACCTGGGGAGTCATGTCTTTGGCAACGTCTCCACTGTCTACAGTCCTGGCCTGGGTGAGGGTCCTTGTGTGTGTGTGTGTGTGTGTGTGTGTTCTTGTGAGCAAACTGTATGAGCAAATTTCTTTCTGTGGACAAACGCTGCCGAAGTTTGAGCCACACACCATTGTCCATGCTCAGGACAAGGTAGAACTGTCGGTAGCTATGACTCACCTTTATGTTGTGAGGCCATGACTCACCTGTGTGTTGTGGGGCCTTGACTCACCTGTGTGTTGTAAGGCCATGACTCACCTGTGTGTTGTGGTTGTGGGCCTTGACTCACCTGTGTGTTGTAAGGCCATGACTCACCTGTGTGTTGTGGTTGTGGGGCCTTGACTCACCTATGTGTTGTGGGGCCATGACTCACCTGTGTGTTGTAAGGCCATGACTCACCTGTGTGTTGTAAGGTGTTGTAAGGCCATGACTCACCTGTGTGTTGTAAGTGTTGTAAGGCCATGACTCGCCTGTGTGTTGTAAGGTGTTGTAAGGCCATGACTCGCCTGTGTGTTGTAAGGCCATGACTCACCTGTGTGTTGTAAAGTGTTGTAAGGCCATGACTCGCCTGTGTGTTGTGAGGCCATGACTCACCTGTGTGTTGTGAGGCCACCACTAGCCTTGGTGTTGTGAGGTCAGTAAGGCGAACGCGCGCCTGATGTGTTGTTGGGGTTAGTGCCTGATGACTCACTTTTATTTAATTTTTAAGAGACAATGAACCAACCATGATGTCGTACAGTATAATGTCTAGTAAGTCCAAGACTCGCCTGTGTGTTGTCCATGACTCACTGTAGCAGTCAAGTAGTTTTGTAAGGCCTGACCGACTTTTTGAGAGGCACATGAAAATAAACTGATCATGTTGTCAAGTGTCTGTTTAGCAATACGTTTACGCCATTTGTGGAAGGACAGACTCCGCCTTGTGTTATGACCAAGTTGCACTCGGATGTTGTAAGAGTAATAAGGTATCTCCGCTGTCTCTATTGTGAGCCAACCATCCTAAGTGGGGGTGTAAGGATGTTGTAACCATGACTGCGCGTGCTGTGTACTGGAGGCCACATGGACTCACCTGTGTGTGTGGAGTGTTGTAACCATGGCTCCATCCTGGTGTTAGGATGGTAAGCCATGAATACTGCTGTGACGACTCACCTGTATGTTGTGATGGCGCAGGTCACATGAAAGGTCACACAGAAGATTACCTGAAGGAGGTCCGGGCCTCCTCCCACGTGCGCCGGGACATCGACACACTGACAATGGGCGAGCGGGAGAGTCTGAAGTCTGCTCTGAAGGACATGGAGGAGGACGGGAGCTTCGAACAGATCGCCAAGTGAGACATACGTGTTGATAGTGATTGGCGGGGTGTGGAGGGGGGCGTGGGGGGGAGGGAGGGTCTGATCTTGTCACTTTGATTCCAAACAGAGCAGGGCAAGATTCATTTCACACTGACGTTTTATTCTAAAAAAAAAATGACCAAATTACTTCAGACTGGGTTTCGGGAACTAGCTTTTTTATGGACAGATTAAAAGTGCACTTTGAAATTATCATCGAGTCTTCCACACGCATTCTGGAAGATTAAGTTGAAACAAGATGACTGCTGTATCTTCAAGTGAAACAACCCCGCCCCCCCCCCTCCCCGCCCCCCCAAAAAAAGATGTTATCGGGGACTGAAATGTCCCTCGATAAACATACTTGTGACCGTTATGTGTGTTACACAGTTCTTGTGTCAAATGGGTTTATTTAGTCCAGGGAGAAAAGCGAAACGCGCGAAACGTCTGTAATAGGTTTCGTTTGTTTGGGGGTTTTATGTGTTTTTTCCTGGGGATCGTACAGTCAGCTTTTACCCTTTTATTTTATACCATTCTAGAAGAAACAAACAACCCACGAATGTCGGTGACAGATTTCAAATGTCCTCAGAACTGTCACAGAAAAGACGACCTGTCAGGCTCTCATCCATACTGTTACGCAGTCCAAAGTCAAAGTCTTTGAATGCGACGTACACCCAGACTTCTGAGAGCACATGAAACATAAAACTATCATGTTGTCACTCTGTCTGTCCCTTATTTCATATCTACCGTTCAAAACCCCGCCATACATAGTGGAAGGGTAACAGACTTCCACACACTTTGTCCCCTATCCGACACTAAAGTTGAGCAACCAGGGAACTGTGAGAGCAAACGTAATACAAGGTAATCTCATCCAGGCTGTCTCCTATTCTGACCTGACCCTAACCATCCTTTTAACTGTGGGTGTCAGGTTTCACGGGTATCCCGGGCTGTGTCAACACGATGGTCACGCTGCGGCGTGCTGTGTGCACGGGGCGCCCACCTTTCCCCACTGGCACCGCCTGTATGTGGAAAATGTGGAGAACGCCTTGCTGAACCATGGCTCTGCTATCTCCATGCCGTACTGGGACTGGACCAAGCCCATCGAGAAACTGCCTGATCTTGTCCGGAACCCCACCTACTACGACTCGCGAACTCACAAGAAGGAGGTCAATCCTTTCTTCCGGTGAGTGGTTTGTGGGTAGGGATGGGGTGAGGGAGTGAGAGGGAGAGAGAGAGAGAGAGAGAGAGAGAGAGAGAGATGGAAGGGATAGAGATTCAGCAGTAGTTTTAATTAAAGACTCAATACGCCATCTCGATTCAAACCTATAAGGATTAATCAGAGCACCTCTCTCTCTCCCTCTGTTTCTTCTCTTTTCCATGTTTTACATTTCCACCCACGTCTATACACACACAGAGACTCACCTTGTGAGGCACGGTACCTGGCACAGACGGAAGCCTTACCGGCTGTGTGTTTTCAGGTGGAAGGTACCTGGCAAGGACGCAGTGTACACCACCCGAGACCCGCTACCCGAACTGTTCGACAGCCACTACTTCCTGGACAACGTACTGCTGGCTCTGGAGCAGACCTCCTTCTGTGACTTTGAGGTCCAGTTCGAGATTGTCCACAACGCTCTGCACTCTTTCGTGGGCGGACGAGGCAAGCACTCGATGGCCACTTTGGATTACACCGCCTTTGACCCTGTATTCTTCTTGCACCACGCCAACGTGGACCGTATCTGGGCCATCTGGCAGGCGCTGCAGAAGTTCCGAGGCCTCGCTTTTGATGACACTGACTGCGCTATGAACCTCATGTCTAAGCCCCTCCATCCGTTTGACGACCAGGACATTAACGACTGTCACGTCACCTACAAGTACAGTCGCCCCGCAGACGTATTTGACTACTCTCACCACTTTGACTACCACTACGACACGCTGGAATTCAACTCCTGGAGCATTCCTCAGCTGGAAGAGGTGCTGAAGAAACAGAGGTGAGGTGATCGTGGTGGTGGTGGTGGGTGTGGCAGTGATGATGATGATGTGAAGTTTTGTCTACGGGGATGGTTGCAGTGGTAGTGACGATACCCATCCATCTATGTTCTGTCTGACCCCCCGCCCCTTGCTGCACAAACACACACACACACACACACACACACACACACACACACACACACACATTCACACACACACACGCACTTTTTCCTGCACCCTATTTCGAGGGTTATCTGTTTTTTTACGTTCGTCTCAATATTTCTACCACAACTGCAAGAAGAGAAGCACACAATACGAACACCAGCTCAGCCACGGATGACGAAGATGATGAGCGATTGTAGAAT
The DNA here is from genome assembly GCF_041734735.1 of Babylonia areolata. NCBI lineage: Eukaryota > Metazoa > Mollusca > Gastropoda > Neogastropoda > Buccinidae > Babylonia > Babylonia areolata. The sequence goes on from NC_134891.1 coordinate 20,451,654, forward strand.
GCAGCACGAAACAGTGAACATTGGAGCATACAATCCTTTTAGTTAACTATTTGATTAGACAAAGAAACACCCCTCTTACAAACAAAAACGAATTCAAGACACAGTTGTAGGTTATTTTTTCCCTAGCTTCATCCAATGCTAGTTTTTATTTACAGCCCAGTGCTGAATTTTCTGTTTGTCTCTGTTCTCCATGACCGATCACGTGCCCTCTGGCGCAGGTCACGTGACCGCCTTTTCGCGGGCTTCCTGCTGCACAACATCGGCACGTCGGCGGAAGTGGAGATCGACGTGTGCGTGCACACCGGGGCTGGCACCAAGAGCTGCAACCACCCGGCCGGCAAGTTCACCATCCTGGGTGGGGAATATGAGATGCCCTTCACCTTTGACCGGCTGTACAAGTAGGTGGTGGTCGTCATGTTGTAGACGGGGGAAAGGCTCTCTCTCTCTCTCTCTCTCTCTCTCTCTCTCTCTCTCTCTCTCTCTTCAGAGGTGAATCGTGGGGAAAGGAATTGGGGGTCAGGGTGGGGGAAACGACACACGAATGACGAAGTCTCGAGATCACTCAGAAGTGACGACGTTACCAGCGACGACATCAAAGACATTTGCAAGTCTTCATCCTCTTCGTTGAAGAGGTCCCCTACTGGGATCCATTGTTGTAGATGGCATGGGGGTGGGGGTTCGTCTTCAGAGGATTGAAGGACACAGAAGACAAATGCGTTGAACAGTGTTCACAATGTCTATTTCTTGTCAAGTGTAGGGGAAGGTAGGGAAAGGTAAGGTGGGGGAAAGGGGAAGGTGGGGAAACTCAGGGTAGGGTAAGGCAGGACAGGTACTGCTGAACGCGATCACTGCATTGCTGAACTGCTGTATTGCTGAACAGGAGCACCTAGATATATCATGTAGTCATAATCTGGTTAGCAATCACAACTTTTAACAAAATCAAAGTCGTTGAGATCGTACCCACGCTTCTGCTGGTACAATAATCCAGTTATTCACTCACGACTGTAACAAGTAAAGCCATTTACTGTTTAGTATACAGACATCTCGTCTAGTACAATAATCCAGTTATTCACTCACGGCTGTAACAAGTAAAGTCATTTACTGTTTAGTGTACAGACATCTCATCTAGTACAATAATCCAGTTATTCACTCACGGCTGTAACAAGTAAAGTCATTTACTGTTTAGTGTACAGACATCTCATCTAGTACAATAATCCAGTTATTCACTCACGGCTGTAACAAGTAAAGTAATTTACTGTTTAGTATACAGACATCTCATCTAGTACAATAATCCAGTTATTCACTCACCTGCTGTAACAAGTAAAGTCATTTACTGTTTAGTGTACAGACATCTCATCTAGTACAATAATCCAGTTATTCACTCACGGCTGTAACAAGTAAAGTCATTTACTGTTTAGTGTACAGACATCTCATCTAGTACAATAATCCAGTTATTCACTCACGACTGTAACAAATCCAGCCAGCCGTTCAGCAAGTGGAGGCAGTCAAAGGCATGACATAATTCAGGAATGACGTAAAATTAATACCTCAGACTTTTTCCTCACTATGGTTAACATTTTTGCGTCATAGGCTACAAAGCTGACCTTTAAAATAAGAGAACAAAAAACAAAAACAAAAAAAGAGAGAGAGAGAAAAGAGTGACCAAAACATCAAATAGGCCTAAACACAAAGAATGCCAACGACCATAAGCCAGTAAACGTGGAACTGAAATATGAAATAATATATAATTATGCTCCTACCACAGTCGTCGTGGTGATTGTGGCGGGCAGGGGAAGAGGGATGAATATGGATGTGAAGGTAGAAAATCGTGTTGCTGATGGTGTTAGACTTTGCTTCCTTGCTTTCTTACTTGTCTGCTTTGTGTGTGTGTGTGTTGTTGTTGTTTGTTTGTTTGTTTGTTGTTTAATTATTTCTTTAAGTGTTTCATTTCATCTAGTTTTTTTTCTATTTGGGTCAGTTGTTCAATGGTCTTACCCTTTGGGTCATATTTGCTGGGTTTGTGCAAATGTTTACCTATGTAAGTGTACCACTCCTCTCTCTCTCTCTCTCTCTCTCTCTCTCTCTCTCTCTCTCTCTCTCTCTCTCTCTGTGTGTGTGTGTGTGTGTGTGTGTCTATGTGTGTGTGTTTGAGAGAAAGAGAGAGGGATAAAGAGAGAGAGACATGAGAGAGAGGGAGAGAGATTCTATCAGCTTGTTGATGCATTAGCCGTTGATATAATATCATTGTTATAGCAGTAGTTGTAGTCGCAGAAGTATAGTCGCAGTAGTAGTGGTCGTGGTAGTGGTGGTAGAAGTAGTAGTAGTAGCTAGCAGTTTGTATGAATGGTGTTATTATGGCATGGTATAGCGACGCGCTCTCCCTGGGGAGAGCAGCCCGGATTTCACACAGAGAAATCTGTTGGGATAAAAAGAAATACAAATACAAACACAAATTATCCATTAATGTTATCAATGCTGTGTGCAGGTATGACATTTCTGACACAGTGAGGAAGCTGGGGCTGCGGCTGGACAGCGCAGCGGACTTTGATGTTGAAGCCAAGGTCCGGGCCTACAATGGATCCTACATTGACCCCTCTGTGCTGGGAAAGCCCACCATTGTCTTCCAGCCTGGCGAAGGTCACCTGCTTCCCTCCCCGCTCCTACCTCTCTTTTCCACTCCTCCTCCTCCTCCTCCTCCTACTTCTCCTTCTACTCCTCCTTTGCCCCCTACTTTCGCCTCCTTCCTTTTTTTTCCTCTTCTTCCTCATCCTCCTTCTCTTTCTCTCCCTCCTCCTACTTCTCCTTCTACTCCTCCTTTGCCCCCTACTTTCGCCTCCTTCCTTTTTTTCCTCTTCTTCCTCATCCTCCTTCTCTTTCTCTCCCTCCTCCTACTTCTCCTTCTACTCCTCCTTTGCCCCCTACTTTCGCCTCCTTCCTTTTTTTCCTCTTCTTCCTCATCCTCCTTCTCTTTCTCTCCCTCCTCATACTTCTCCTTCTACTCCTCCTTTGCCCCCTAGATGCACCTCCTAATAATCTGTTTCTTCCCTCTCCTTTCTCTCCCTCCTCCTACTTCTCCTTCTGCTCCCTCTCCTCCTCCTTCTACTCCTCCTTTGCCCTCTACTTCCCCATCTTCCTTTTTTCATCTTCTTCTTCCCGCTCCTTCTCTTTCTCTCCCTCCTCCTACTTCTCCTTCTGCTCCTTCTCCTCCTCCTTCTACTCCTCCTTTGCCCCCCCCCCCACATCTCCTCCTCCTAATCTTCTTCTTCCCCCTCCTTCTCCTTCATTCCTATTGCTTCTTCTACTCCTCCTCCTTCTACTCCTCCTTTGCCCCCCCCCCCCACATCTCCTCCTCCTAATCTTCTTCTTCCCCCTCCTTCTCTTTCATTCCTACTGTTTCTTCTACTCCTTCTCCTCCTCCTTCTCCTCCTCCCCCCCCCCCCCCCCACATCCCCTCCTCCTAATCTTCTTCTTCTTCCCCCTCCTTCTCTTTCATTCCTACTGTTTCTTCTACTCCTTCTCGTCCTTCTACTCCTCCTTTGCCCCCTACTTCCCCTCCTACTTTTTTTTTTCGTCTTCATTCTCTACCTTCTACTTCTCCTCATTCTCCTATTCCTTAATTCCTTCCTCCATCTGCTCCTCCTCCTTTTTCTTCATTTTCACTTGTTTTCTTCCTTTTCCTCCTTCTCCTCTTTCTCCTCCTCCTCTTCCTTCTCCTTTTCATCTTTCTTCTGCTTTATATATCCTGTCTATTTGGTCTTTCCTTGTTTTATAGTGTTTAATTGTAAGGGGGTGGGTTATGGGGTACATGTGGGGAGTGGGGTTGCGGGTGGGGGGTGTAGGTTGGAAGGTAGGCAGGTGTATATAATGTGCAGGTCTGTCTGTGTGGTTGTTATTGCTGTTGTTGTTCTTGTTGATGCTGCCATAGATGACAATTCTTTGCGGTGCTCTCCAGGCGCTAAGAAGAAAAGATCGCTCACTGTTGTCCCGAACTTCTCAAACCCAAAACCTTCTTCACGTCATAGACATAACAGTGATACAACACTCTAGCAGTGTGTTTCCCTGCAGGTGTCATGAAGTAAAGGTAGCTAACTGTTGTCCTATGCTTATTAACTCACTCAGTACGGCCAGTCCTCTCTTCTCCTCTACACAGACCCCTCGGATGTCCAGTGGGTGTCTCAATGACCCAACCTTTAGCTTCCGTCGTCAGAACTGTGGTATTCTTTGTCAACATTCACCTCTTCAGTATAAGAGCGTTCCGCTTGCAATATTTTGATGATGGTAATTGGGGTGAAACGCTGTTAACGTCGTCTCTTTCGCCGTTCGTGTGGAGAGAGTTAAAACCTTCTCCCTGTCATGGACACGACACGGACACGAGACCCCTACCCGTGTGTTCCCTCTGCAGGTAAGACCCAGGACGACGAGGGCCACACCCACCGCCACTTGGCCCGCAAGAACGTGTGGAGCCTCAGCCCAGCGGAGCGCCGCTCCCTGGTGCTGGCCATGAAGGGTCTGCAGGCCGACTCCTCCGCAGACGGGTTCCAGTCCCTGGCTTCCTTCCACGCGTTGCCGCCGCTGTGCCCCTATCCCGAGGCCCCCAAGCGCTACGCCTGCTGCATCCACGGCATGGCCACCTTCCCGCAGTGGCACCGGCTCTACACTGTGCAGTTTGAAGACGCGCTGCGCCGGCACGGCGCTCTGGTGGGCATCCCCTACTGGGACACCGTCAGTCCACAGCGGTGAGGAGGTGTGGGGGTGGTGTAGAGGGGGTGAGAAGGAGAGAGAGGGGGGGGGGGAGTTAAGTGATGGTACATGCAGACCTCTGATGGGTATCCTTTACTTGCACACTGTGAGCGTGCAGAGCTGAGAGGGTGGTGAGAGAGTGGGTGATTGGGTGTGGTGGATATAGAGAGAGAGGGCGAGGTGCAGGGGAGAGAGATCCAGAGATGGGAAATTAGTAGGTGCATGTATCATGTAGGGACGGGATCTGGGAAGAAACTCGGTACTGTCAGTCAATCCATCAGCCAACCTATCAGTCAACCAAACAGCCAATCAGTCAACCAACCAACCAATCATTCATCCAATTAATCAGTCCACCAGTCCACCAATCCATCCATTCGATATTCATCCATCCATCCATCACGATGTTCTCCTTGCAGCAAACTCCCTCCCTTCATCAACGACGAGGTGTGGGACGACCCTCTGTTCCACGCCAACTTCTCCAACCCCTGGCACGGCGCCGACATCGAGTTCAAGCACCAGAAGGTGGCGCGGGACGTCAACATGGAGCAGCTGGGGAAGAAAGGACCCAAAGGCTACGACACCTGGTCCTGGAAGCAGTACGTCTTTGCTCTGGAGCAGGAGAACTACTGTGACTTCGAGGTGAGCTAGCTCTCTTTGTGCGAGGACAGGCTGAAGACCGTTTGGAAAAAAACTGTGTGTAGCTGATGTGATGTATTGGAAAGGTTATGGAGGAACTGTGCGAAGCGAATGTGATGTATTGGAAAGGTTGTAGGGGAACTCTGTGAAGCGAATGTGATGTATTGGAAAGGTTGTAGGAGAACTGTGCGAAGCGAATGTGATGTATTGGAAAGGTTGTAGGGGAACTGTGCAAAGCGAATGTGATGTATTGGAAAGGTTGTAGAGGAACTGTGCAAAGCGAATGTGATGTATTGGAAAGGTTGTAGGGGAACTGTGCAAAGCAAATTTGATGTATTGGAAAGGTTGTAGAGGAACTCTGTGAAGCGAATGTGATGTATTGGAAAGGTTGTAGGAGAACTGTGCGAAGCAAATGTGATGTATTGGAAAGGTTGTAGGGGAACTGTGCGAAGCGAATGTGATGTATTGGAAAGGTTGTAGAGGAACTCTGTGAAGCGAATGTGATGTATTGGAAAGGTTGTAGAGGAACTCTGTGAAGCGAATGTGATGTATTGGAAAGGTTGTAGGAGAACTGTGCGAAGCGAATGTGATGTATTGGAAAGGTTGTAGAGGAACTCTGTGAAGCGAATGTGATGTATTGGAAAGGTTGTAGGAGAACTGTGCGAAGCGAATGTGATGTATTGGAAAGGTTGTAGGGGAACTGTGCGAAGCGAATGTGATGTATTGGAAAGGTTGTAGAGGAACTCTGTGAAGCGAATGTGATGTACTGGAAAGGTTGTAGAGGAACTCTGTGAAGCGAATGTGATGTATTGGAAAGGTTGTAGGAGAACTGTGCGAAGCGAATGTGATGTATTGGAAAGGTTGTAGAGGAAATGTCTGTAGCTAATGTGGTGTATTGAAAAAGTTGCTGAACTGCGTGTAGCTGATGTTGATGTATTGGAAAGGTTGTAGAGGAGATTTGTGTAGCAAATGTGATGTATTGGAAAGTTGTAGAGGAATTGTGTGTAGCTAATATGATGTATTAGAAAGGTCTGTAGAGGGGATTTGTGTAGTCAATGTGATGTATTGGAAGGTTGTAGAGACCTGTGATTCTGTCAGGTCCTGAAGCATTTTTGCCTTGAAGCAGGAATACTTTGACTTCGAGGTGAGGTCTGTACATGAGAACAGATTGGAACTGTTCCTAGATATTGTGACTTTGGGGCGAGGTCAGTATAGTGAAAGGGTTTTCACACCTGTCACTAGTTCTGGAAGCAGTAGGTCCATATCTCTGCCTTGGAGTCAGAGGTCTGCCGTGACTTTGAGGTGAGATCTCAGACAATGTGAAACTGTTTATAGTTACTGTCATTTTGAGGTGAGGTGCCTGTGCTGGCAGAGGTTATAGAGACCTGTGGTGTTGTCTTGTCTGTGAAGGAGTTCAGTCAGGACATGGAGCAGAATGGCAACTGACTTCGAATTTTTCTTTTGGGGTCCCTTAGAAATATCTACAGTCACCGTGACGTTCATGTAAGTTCTGTAGATTTGGTACGCTGTTAACGTCGTCTCTTTCGCCGTTCGTATGGAAAGAGTTAAAGAGGCCTCTGATTCTTTGTCCCCAGGTTCAGTTCGAGATCGCCCACAACGCTATCCATGCGTGGATGGGAGGCAGCGAGGAGTTCAGCATGGGACACTTGCACTATGCCTCCTATGACCCCGTGTTCATCCTGCATCATTCCTTCACTGACAGGGTCTTCGCCATCTGGCAGGAACTGCAGAAGTTCAGGTAGTGACACAGGGTGAGAGGGGGACAGGTGGGGACATGACAGTGTAAAAGGTGGGGGGAAATATGGTGAAGGGAGGGAAGGGTGATGGGGAAAGATGAAGCGAGTGGACTAAATGAAGAGCAGTAAAAGAGGAGAGAAAAGAGATACGTAGACACACCCCACAAGGCTACCTTTTTACATCTAGGTTTGGGGACTGAATTAGTATCCCAGTGACCGAAACTGACTCCAGTCCCTAACCGTCCTCTCCTTCTTCCCCATCCCCAGAGGTCACGACCCCAACGAGGTCAACTGTGCTTTGGAGATGATGAGGGAACCCCTGAAACCCTTCAGCTTTGGGGCTCCCTACAACCTGAACTCCGCCACCAAGGAGTACTCCAAACCGGAGGACGCGTTTGACTATCAAGGCCATTTCCATTACGATTACGATCATCTGGAGCTGCAGGGAATGAACGTTCGGCGTCTTCAGGACTATATCAACAAGCAGAAGGTGTGTGTGTGTGTGTGTGGTGGGGGAGGGGGGTGGGTACGAATATGAGACCACATTGAGCAGATTTGAAAAAGGAATGAATGTCAAATATTTTCCAAACTTCAGTAGATCAGTTGAACTTGAAGTGATCACTGTGTGTGTGTGTGTGTTCACGCATGCCTTATACTTCTGCGATTGGTATGACCACATGGAGAAAACGTGGAGAAAACGACTTTAATTAGCAGAAGGTGATCCTCCATCTTTACTCTCCCTGTCAGCCTGAGTGAGCACGCACCCATAATTCATTATGCATGTGTAGACCCAGACAGTACAATCCAGATGTGAAACCCAAGTGTGTGTGTATGTGCTTCACAAAGACACGAGGAGAGAGGTGAGCTCTGTTGGCTGTGTGGTTGACAGGAGAGGGACCGAGTGTTTGCTGGCTTCCTTCTGAGCGGGATTGGAACCTCGGCCCACGTGGATTTCGACATCTGTAAGACGGAGGGGGGGTGTACCCATGCTGGTGACTTCGACATCCTGGGGGGTTCTATGGAAATGCCTTGGAGGTCAGTAGGATTTGGGCTTACATATGTAAACAGAGTGAGTCTGTGTGATGATCCTTGTTCGCTTGTCTGTGTATTGCATCTGTACATGTGTGTGTGTGTGTGTGTGTGTGTGTGTGTGTGTGTGTGTGTGTGTGTGTGTGTGTGTGTTTCTCTTTTTTGTCAGAACAGATTTCTCTGTGAGAAATTCGGCTGCTCTCCCCAGAGTACCAACCTTTATTTTTCTTTTTTTTCCTGCGTGCAGTTTTATTTGTTTTTCCTATCGAAGTGGATTTTTGTACAGAATATTGCCAGGGGCAACCCTCTTGTTGCCGTGGGTCCTTTTACATGCGCTAAGTGCATGCTGCACACGGGACCTCGGTTTATCATCTCATCCGAATGACTAGCGTCCAGACCACCACTCAAGGTCTAGTGGAGGGGGAGAAAATATCGGCGGCTGAGCCGTGATTCGAACCAGCGCATTCAGATTCTCCCGCATCCTAGGCGGACGCGTTACCTCTGGACCATCACTGTGTGTGTGTGTGTGTGTGCGTGTGTGTGTGTGTGTGTGTGTGTGTGTGTGTGTGTTAGATCGATAATTTCCCTTTGATAACTTGT
>NC_134891.1:20462915-20550415 GCF_041734735.1 Babylonia areolata
GTTAAGTAGCTCCAGTAAAGAACTGATCGTGAGTCACTAGCAGAAGCATCATTTTACAATGTTAAGTAGCTCCAGTAAAGAACTGATCGTGAGTCACCAGCAGAAGCATCATTTTACAATGTTAAGTAGCTCCAGTAAAGAACTGATCGTGAGTCACCAGCAGAAGCATCATTTTACAATGTTAAGTAGCTCCAGTAAAGAACTGATCGTGAGTCACCAGCAGAAGCATCATTTTACAATGTTAAGTACTGGAAATTTTCGTCGTGTAAATATTCATGAGGAGGAATGAAATTTTGTGTACAGTATCCTACAGTTTACGTTTCGATAAGCAAAGCTGGGTGAAGCACAGTAAGCAGGCCTCTCCTTGTCAGACTGATCATGATCATAAAGTTTTAGGAACTGAAGATGTTCCACGTGGATAAATCCCTAAAAGAGAAACAGAGCAGTATCTACACAGCCGACAGTTCCGCCAAATGCAGTTTTCGTTAAACGACGTGCGCTTTGTTCTTACTTTTCAGAACATCGCTTCTTTCCATGGAGCTCCGGGCATGTGTCCGGATGCTACCGGGAACAAGATAGCCTGCTGCATCCATGGCATGCCCACCTTCCCCCACTGGCACCGCCTGTACACTGTGGAGGTCAGGCATGTCTGTCTGTATGTCTGTCAGTCGGTCGATGTGTTTCTCTGTCTCTGTGCCTCAGTGTCAACTTATTTTTGTTTTAAAGTCTGCTCGTGAGTCTGTGTCTGTGTCTGTCTGTGAGCTTGTACCTTATTGTCAGTTTACTCCTGTTTGTTGCTGTTGTTTTGAATTTCGTTGTGTCTCTGTGTCTGCGTTTGTTTATCTTTCTGTGTTTTTTGTTTGTTTGTTTGTTTGTTTGTTTCTTATCTGACTTGTCATTCATTTTGATATATTCAAGAACATCAGAAGCACGTCCTTGTCAGTTTAACCGTTCCGTTACCTTGACATATCCAGAATGTCGAATGACCCTTACCCTCCTCTTCGATTACAGATGGAAGACGCTTTGATCCGTCATGGCAGCGGAGTGGCTCTTCCCTACTGGGACTGGACCATGCCCATCAAACATCTGCCCGAAATGTTCACGTCCGAAGACTACTACGACGCCTGGCGGGATGAAGTCATCCCCAACCCCTTCGTCCGCGCCTACATCGACCATTCCCACGGGTACACGGTGCGGGAACCTCAGCCTGAGCTGAACAAGCTGTCCAAGGATGGCAAACACTCGGTGCTGTTTGACGAGGTTCTCCTGGCTCTGGAGCAGACCGACTACTGTGACTTTGAGGTGCAGTTTGAAGTGCTGCACAACGCCATCCATTATCTGGTTGGCGGTCACCAGATTTACTCCTTGTCCTCTCTGGAGTACTCCTCTTACGACCCCATCTTCTTCGTTCACCACACCATGGTGGACAAGATCTGGGCCGTGTGGCAGGAGCTGCAGAAGAAACGAGGCCTGGTTTATGATCGTGCGGACTGTGCCGTCAACTACATGAACGAGAAGATGCATCCCTTCGACTGGGAGGATTTCAACCCGGACGTCAGGACCCGTGAGCACTCCGTTCCCCAGACGGTGTTCGACTACGAGGACCTGGGCTACCACTACGACAACTTTGAGCTGGGCGGCAAAACCCTGGATGAGCTGGAGGAACTGATCCACGAGCAGCAGAGTCATCCCCGAGTTTTCGCCGGCTTCCACCTGCACGGCATCTACACATCGGCCGCTGTGAGGTTCTTCGTGTGCCGGTCCGAGAGCAGCTGTGTGCGTGCTGGCGGCATCTTCATTCTGGGAGGCAAGCTGGAGATGCCCTGGTCCTTTGACCGACTCTACAAGTGAGTGAAGCAGCAGGTTCTGTTCACTTTGTTCAATCAGAGTACGACACAGAAGCTCAGATAATACAACTAGCATCAACAATTGTACATAAAATGATAATAATAATGATAATAATATAATCTGAAGAATCTCTGTAGCAGCATGGTATGTCTCTGATGGAATTTGAACCCATGTCCTCCCAGTCCTCGGCCTGTAACCAACTACCTCGTCCCCACTGGGACACTGTATGCTGTGTCCGCTGACTCTCACCTTCTGTCCATCCGATGGATCAGATTGTCACACCTGTGTTTATGACAGGATGTTCTGTGTCAGGTGACTGTCTTACCTTCTGTCCCCCAGGTATGACATCACAGATGTGCTGCACGACATTGGTATCGAACCTGACGACGTGTTCAACCCGCAGGCGCCTTTCTTCCTCAAGTACGAAATCAAGGCAGTGAACGGCACCTCCATGCCTTTGTCTTCCGTCTCTGAACCCACACTCATCTACCAGCCGGCTAAGGGTGAGACTGAGGCTGGTCCTCCACTCCCCCATTGCTGTTATTGGTGTGTGTGTGGAGGGGGGGGGAGGAGTGAGGGGGGAAGTGGGGTGTGTGTGTGTGTGTGTGTGTGTGTGTGTGAGTGTGGGGGTGTGTGGGGAGGGGGGGTGTTGGGTGGGTGTGCTTGCATGGGCCTGTGTGTGTACTCCACTTATATTGGGGGTCCACAAACAACATCCCAACACCAGCACAGCTGTATGTCAAAACACTGTAGGGACTCCATTGTGAACGTCCAGCACTGTGTGTGACACAGGGGCTGCGGAAGACCAGGCTTCTTACACCATTGCCGGGGTGGGAGTTCGCAAGAACATCAACACTCTGACAGAAGCAGAGATAGAAAATCTGCGGGACGCACTGCGACGTGTGAAGGCGGGCACAGGACGTGTGTCTTACGACATGGTGGTCAAGGCCCATGGCTACCCCCCTCAGGTGGGTCACCTGCCTCTACCTGTCCAACTGGTCTTTTTTTGTCAGTGTTCGTGGGGCTACATCTTCCTCTTCCGCTAAACTATCTACATTTACAAATGGGCCTTCACCGTTTTTACCCTACCATATAGGCAGCTGTGTTCCGTTTTTAGGGATGGACACTCTGGGTGTGTTCGTTGTCCAAAAAGTCTGAAACACGTATTATTTTTTTGGCTGCGAAAAACGTCTTGTGCAAGAATATGTCTATGACCTTAAGATCGGTAAGTTAATGTCAGTTGATGATAGTTCAGATGCTAAATGTTCTGACATCTCCCCGTCGAAAGTAACAAGAAATCAAAATTGTTTTTCATTTTATTCTGCTGGGTTAAAGTGAGAGTGGTAAGGATGATTCGTTTTGAGGGCAAAGATATTTGAGAGTGTATGGTGGTAGGTATGGTGGTAGAGATGTTTGAGTGTGTATGAAATTTTCACTTTTCACAATAATTTGTTGACGTCAACCAGTCTAGAAAGGGAACAGTAGACAGCTTCAGATGTGGTAGCTCATGTTGTATCATCACGTGTAGGACTGTCTATCTCTGTGTACATTTAACTGTACTAAGTTGTTGCGTAACACTGTGTTCTAAGGTATTGATCTGTGTTGATTTGCGTGTTATTGTATTATGTAATGTTGTATTGTGCTGTATTATAGTCATGTATTGAATTCTGTTGTTGTCAGTTGCACTGCATTGCTTTGCACAATTTTGAATTTTGATGTGTTGTGTTATATTGTGTTGTACTGTACCGCACCATGCAGTATCATAGCATGCATTGAGTTGTGTTGTACCGTGCTGTATTGTGCTGTGTTGAACGCAACTGTACTGCGTTGCGTCCGTTGCTTTGAGTTGTACTGTATTCTACTGTGTTTTACTGTCTTGTACTGTATAATAATGTACTGTATCGAATTGTACTGAACTGCTCTGAACTGTGCAGTGTGAACTGGATGGCCACGCGGTCGCCTGCTGTCATCATGGAAGTGCCAGCTTCCCACAGTGGCACAGAGTGTTCGTCAGACAGATGGAAGCGGCCTTGACCTGGGAAGGAGCCAAGGTCGGTGAACTTCCCTCTTGGACAAGCACTGTGTGGGACATTTTCATTGAATGCAACACAAGAAATTGTGTCCACAAGATGTTGAGTACCACGACATCACATGCTGTGAAATAACGCCTTGCTTCCTCTGGGTTTTGTCTTGAAGACATTGTGATTCATTAACAACTCCCCCCCCCTCCAAAAAAAAACCACACAAAAAAAGGTGTGTGTGTGTTTGTGCGCGCGCGCGCGCGTGTGTGTGTGTGTGTGTGTGCGCGCGCGCGCGCTTGCTTCTTATGTTTAACTTGTAAACATAAAAATCAGACCAAAAAATAATTTTCATTCATAGTATTTGGCAGTAGAAGTACGCCATCTGTGTTGATCTTGTGGTGTGGGTATGGCTGTAGAGATGACGGTGTCATTATCATCCTATTTACCAGCTGGGCATCCCCTACTGGCCGTGGGAGGAGGCCTTCACGGAGCTTCCCAGGCTGATCGCTGAGGAACACGACAACCCCTTCCACCATGGCCACGTGCCTGGCTCGGACAAGATAACCACCCGTGCCCCCAGACCTCAGCTCTTCAAGGACCCCGAACACGGCGAGGAGTCCTTCTTCTACCGCCAGGTCATGCTGGCTCTGGAGCAGCGCGACTACTGCGACTTCGAGGTGCAGTTCGAGGTGATCCACAACGCCATCCACTCGTGGATCGGAGGAACCAGCCCCTATGGCATGTCCACACTGGAGTACTCCGCCTACGACCCGGTGTTCTTCATCCACCACAGCAACGTAGACCGACAGTTCGCTATCTGGCAGGTGGGTGTGGTGGTGGTCATGTTGCCTGATGTGTGTGGGTATGATTAGCATGCACTGGACGTCAGTGGGTTCGACTGGGATTGTTTGATTGGTGTGGGTTGGACTGGGTTGTCTCAGGCAATGTGAGGCCTGCGTTAATCAGACTGAAATGGATTGGAGTTGGGTGAAATAGTGAAATGGTTTGATTGAACTGCTGTAAATTGGTTTTGTAGACTTCTAAATTACTGTGGGCTGGGTTCGTAGACTTTGTACTGATCTTAGTTATGTTTGTGTGTACTGATCTTAGTTACGTTTGTATAGGGTCTATTGGATTCTGCTGAATTTGACATAGATGAAGTCGATTTCTGTCTGGTGGGAGTATAATCGTTTTGGCTTGGGTGGGCTGTCCTGGGTTGACTTTAGATGAGAGAACCTGGCCTGCACTGCTTCATGGGTGGGTGTACTTCGCGATGGGTGCATGAGTCTGGGTTTGATCCTGGGCTGTGCTTCGAGGAGTCGCATTCTCTCACCCATTTCTCCCGCTCTATCCACCAGGCCCTGCAAAAGTACCGAGGGCTGGACTACAACACGGCCAACTGCAACATCCAGGAGCTGCGGCAACCCCTGGAACCCTTCAACCACGAGGACAACCCCGTGCAGGAGACACGTGATCACTCCCGCGCCATCGACGCCTTCAACTACGACGCCTTGAACTACCAGTACGACAACCTCAACTTCCACGGTCTGACCATCCCTCAGCTGGACCATCTGTTGGAGGAGAAGAAGGCCCAGGACCGTGTCTTCCTCAACTTCATGCTGCATGTAAGGGGGTGAAGGGAAGGGGCCAGCAATAAAATCACTGTAAACTACCTTTTAAACGCCCAGTATCTAGTAAATGCCCCCCTCCCCCCTCGCACCCCATTTCTGGTTAAATACTGTGCACATGTTAAAATGCCTTGTAAACGTCCGCCTATCACTCAGTTTTCTTGTCCCCATCTTCTTGTGGTCTTGTGTCGTTTTCATGACATGAGATTTGTTCACATATCTTTATATTTCCCACAACAGTCGGTGACTTAGTTTACCTGTCCCCATCTCCACAAACATGATGACTCAATTTACCTGTCCCAGTCTTTTCTACGACACAGGTTGACTCAGTTTACCTGTCCCCATCTCTACAAACATGATGACACAGTTTACCTGTCCCCCATCTCTACAAACACGATGACACAGTTTACCTGTCCCCATCTCTACAAACATGATGACACAGTTTACCTGTCCCCATCTCTACAAACATGATGACTCAGTTTACCTGTCCCCATTTCTACAAACATGATGACACAGTTTACCTGTCCCCCATCTCTACAAACATGATGACACAGTTTACATGTCCCCCATCTCTACAAACATGATGACACAGTTTACCTGTCCCCCATCTCTACAAACATGATGACACAGTTTACATGTCCCCCATCTCTACAAACATGATGACACAGTTTACCTGTCCCCCATCTCTACAAACATGATGGCACAGTTTACCTGTCCCCCATCTCTACAAACATGATGACTCAGTTTACCTGTCCCCATTTCTACAAACATGATGACACAGTTTACCTGTCCCCCATCTCTACAAACATGATGACACAGTTTACATGTCCCCCATCTCTACAAACATGATGACACAGTTTACCTGTCCCCCATCTCTACAAACATGATGACACAGTTTACATGTCCCCCATCTCTACAAACATGATGACACAGTTTACCTGTCCCCCATCTCTACAAACATGATGACACAGTTTACCTGTCCCCCATCTCTACAAACATGATGGCACAGTTTACTTGTCCCCCATCTCTACAAACATGATGACACAGTTTACCTGTCCCCATCTCTACAACACACGATGACACAGTTTACCTGTCCCCCATCTCTACAAACATGATGACACAGTTTACCTGTCCCCATCTCTACAAACATGATGACACAGTTTACCTGTCCCCATCTCTACAACACACGATGACACAGTTTACCTGTCCCCCATCTCTACAAACACGATGACACAGTTTACCTGTCCCCATCTCTACAACACACGATGACACAGTTTACCTGTCCCCCATCCCTATAAACATGATGACACAGTTTACATGTCCCCCATCTCTACAAACATGATGACACAGTTTACCTGTCCCCCATCTCTACAAACATGATGACAGTTTACCTGTCCCCCATCTCGACAAACATGATGACACAGTTTACCTGTCCCCATCTTTACAAACATGATGACACAGTTTACCTGTCCCCATCTCACGTGGTCCTGGTGTCTTGTGCCTCCCACAGGGCTTCAAGTCCAGTGCAGACGTGGAGTTCGAGCTGTGCGATGCCCACGACACGTGCAACTTTGCTGGCACCTTCGCCGTGCTGGGCGGACCTTTGGAGATGCCCTGGAGCTTCGATCGGCTCTTCAAGTATGACGTCACCAGCGTCTTCCGCCAGATGCGGCTGCGGCCTGATTCTGACTACCACTTCAAGCTGCACATTGTGGCTGTGAACGGGACTGAGCTGAACCCCAACATCCTGGAAGCCCCCTCCGTCAGCTTTGTACCCGGCAGAAGTCAGTATGGGTGGGGTGGGATGAGTGTCTGTGTGTGTTTGTCTGTTTTTCTGTGTGAGTTGTGTGTGTGTGTGTGTGTGTGTGTGTGTGTGTCTATGGTAATCCATGAGGTGATGAAGCACAGTTGATGTCAACCTAAGAAGAAGAAGATCCTTTACTTTTCCTTTCAAAAACAGGCATCAAGACACTCACGAGCAGCTTTTCAGATGATCTTTCACCTGGTCTGATACACACACTTGTAGATTCACATTTCATTTCCTTACCTTCCTCAGACTTGTAAGAAAACAGTGGAGGCCCTTAAAGAATGCACGAGATATATTTTTTTTAAGTGCACATGATCTGCTCAGTCTGAAAGAATAGATTCACAGACACTCCCAATCCCTGCACAGATCAGCACCAAGGCAGCCAAACCCCACGTTGACACCATGATGTTTGTTTTCAAGTTGACGTAATACTTCCAGCCAGAAACTACAAACCCACACATCCTCCTCTCCTTTCTTGCAAACCCACGCTCTTTCCTTATTAAACCAGAAAGACAGACTGACGGACCATTTCTCTCCCTGCAGAGAGCGGCTCCAAGGCGGCCCACGCCCACGAAGAACCAACGGCCACGGAGAGCGACGAACTGACCCGCTACGAGGTGTCAGCACTAAGCCTAGCCCAGGTCAGCAACCTGCGCAACGCTCTCTACAAGCTGCAGAACGACCACGGCCCCAACGGCTTCGAGGCCATCGCCAGCTTCCACGGGGCCCCGGGCCGCTGCCCGGAGAACGCCTCTGACCACTACGCCTGCTGCCAGCACGGCATGCCCGCCTTCCCGCACTGGCACCGCCTGCTGACCATCCAGTTTGAGCATGCGCTGAAGGAGAAGGGGGCAGTGGTGGGCGTGCCCTACTGGGACTGGACCCGTCCCGCCAAGTCCCTGCCCTCGCTCTTCACGGATGCTTCCGACAGCAACCCCTTCAAGACGTGAGTTGGGGGCTTTGTTATTTGAATTTGTCCTTGTTTGTTTAGCGCTTTGTTATTTGAATTTGTCCTTTACTTGTTTGTTTAGAGCTTTGATGTTTGAACTTGTCTTTACCTGTTTGTTTAGGGCTTTGATGTTTGAACTTGTCTTTACCTGTTTGTTTAGAGCTTTGTTATTTGAATTTGTCTTTACTTCTTTGTTTAGGGCTTTGATATTTGAATTTGTCTTTACTTGTTTGTTTAGGGCTTTGATGTTTGAACTTGTCTTTACCTGTTTGTTTAGGGTTTTGTTATTTGAATTTGTCCTTTACTTCTTTGTTTAGGGCTTTGATATTTGAATTTGTCTTTACTTGTTTGTTTAGGGCTTTGTTATTTGAATTTGTCCTTTACTTGTTTGTTTATTTCCTTCCTTCCTTTCTTCCTTCCATTTATCCATCATTACCTTCTTTCTTTCCCCCTTTCCCTCTTTTCCCTATCTCTTCTTCTTCCCTATTCTTTCCAACTTCCTTCACTCTCCACGGAAGCTTCAGATAGCAAACCTTTCAAGACGTGAGTTGGGGGCTTAGTTGATTTTTGTTTTGTTCTTCTTTTTTCTTTCTTTTTTCGTTCATTCCTTCCTTTTTATCCTACCTTCCTTCTTTCCTTCCTCATTTACCATTCTCACTTCCTTTAATCTTGACGGACGTTTCCGACGGCGACCCCTCTCAGGATATCAGTTGATTTGTTTTCTTCCTTCCTGTTCTTTCATAACCAATTTCCTGCATGTAATCTTTTGTCCAAGGCTTTTCCTTCTGTCTTCGGTGTTCTTTACTTATTCATTCCCTCCACCCCTCCCTTCATTCCTCCCTCCCTTCCTCCCTCCCTTCCCTCTTTTCCATCTTTCTTTCCTTCCCCCTATCTTTTCTTACTACCTTCGCTGTTCGTTGACGCTTCTGATGGCAGTTCTTCCTTCCTTCCTTCCTTCTTTCCTTCCCTCCTTTCCCTTCCTCATTTTCATCTCTTCCCATCCTCCTCCCTTCCTTACTTTCCTTTCTTACGTCATGTGGTCTTCACGCACGTTTCTATCGTTTTGTTCTTTCCTGTCTTTCCTGTTCCTTAATTCATACCCCTTTCCTCAAGTCATTCCGTTGTCCAAGGCTATGCATTCTGTCATCATTCAACGATGATGATGACGATGGTGGTGGTGGTGGTGATTCTTGTTGCTGCATTACTGGAAGTCTCTCGAATACATTATCATGTCTGCTTTTTTAATATGTTATGAATCTAAATTGGACATGTCTAAATGTAACGTTTCTGTTGATTCTAATTGTACTGGTCAGGTACGGAATGATCTTCAATGGAAGATAAATGACGGTGCCACCGTATTGCGCACGTGCATCATGTGCGTGACTCTGATGTGCACGTGCGTTCTGTCTGTTAGATAGTGAATGACTGTAACTGACCGGCACGCTAGGCAGGTGACCCCAGTGTTGATGAGCGTTCTGTGTTGGCCAGGTACCACATTACCCACAACAACAAGGACGTGGAGCGAGGAGTGCAGGATTACCTGTTCCAGCACTCTGGAGAGAGTGACCCAGAGTCTCTCTTCCACCAAGCTCTGGAAATGCTGGAGGAGACCAACTACTGTGACTTTGAGGTCAGTGCCCGTGGACAGTCCCACCCACATAAAACACCGTGCAGTCACTCTGTACACACTGGTGTGCGTGTCAGGAAAAAGAATGGGTGTTGTGTCAAGTTGGTGGCTTTTTTTTTCTTTTTTTTTTTATCTATAAAGGAAATTATACAATATCAGTCTTTGAAGTGCATAACTGATATTCTGACATGCCTAAAACAAATCCATGTTTTTTTTTGTGGCGTGCAGACACCATCTACATTTTTTTTCGTGTCACTTTCATGGGAATGTGTATTTATGCAAAAATGTTCATTCAGATACCTGAAGATGTCGAAGAATTGGTTAAAATATTTTAAGGAAAAGTCCGTAAAGGATTCGTGGTTCATACGTATGGTAGTTGGAAAGAAATGAACTAAGCAGCACCATTTAAACTTTGAGCTGAATCAAAAGAGTACATGTAAGCCACACCTACCAAGAATACGAAACAACCACCATCAAAAAAAAAAAAAAAAAAAAAAAAAAATGAACACAGCCACAGAAACGAAGACCATGAAACAAAGAAACAAATGTAAACACAAATGTACACCCTGTGAACATGTCCTTCAGTTTCAACACTTGTGCGAATATGTGTGTATAGGGGTTCAGTGGCTTGAGTCAAGCAGGCTTCAACCAATCAGCACATTCAATGTGTAGGACCCTTTAGGCTTCAGCCAATCAGCACTCTCGTCTGACTGTTGCAGGTGCAGTACGAGATGCTGCACAACGCGGTGCACGAGCTGGTGGGCGGTAACCACACATACGGCATGTCCACGCTGGACTACTCGGCCTTTGACCCCTTCTTCATGGTACACCACGCCAGCATCGACCGCCTGTGGCAGATCTGGCAGCAGCTGCAGAAGCTGCGCCACAAGCCCTTCAACTACGCCTCGTGCGCCTCGCGCATGCTGTACCGACCCCTGGAGCCTTTCCACTACGAGTCTGTCAACACCGACCCTCTGACCCGCAACAACGCGCAACCCGTGCAGCTGTTTGACACGCACAAGTTCCACTACCACTACGACAACATGCTGCTGAACGGCCACGACCTGCACGAGCTGGAGGAAATGATCCACACCATGCAGGCCCAGACCCGTATCTTTGCCGGCTTTGTCCTCTTCGGCTTCAAGACCAGCGCTCACGTGCATGTGAGTGCGTAGTGCAGTGTGTGTGTGTGAGTGAGTGGGTGGTGTGTGTGTGTGTGTGTGTGTGTGTGTGTGTGTGTGTGTGTGTGTTTTCTGAACAGAAAAGCACACACAAAAATTCCAAAACATAGCCCTCCATTCCTAATGGCAGACTTTATTCAAATGAAAGTGTAAGGGAGGAGGAAAGTGCACAAGTTGTACGAGTAACACATCCCTTTCTGTTAAGGGTCTTTGGAAAATGATGGGGAAAACAACATTTTTTTAAAACATAGAATTCTAAAATACCGACCTTTTTTTCGAAAGGACATTGTGAAGAGGACGACAGCAACAACAAAGGCAGCATTAAATTGCCTTCCAGGAACGGACGTTCCATTCCGTGTGAAGAAGAACATGATGAAATAGAAGATCCCAAATCATTCTGGACGTACATTTGGCATGAACTCTGTCCACAAGAACATGATGAGGAAGAAATTCAAAGCCCTTTCTAGACTACAGAAGAACAAGATGATAGAGAAAACAAAAAGTCTGATCCATCCATCCCTCTTTCCACGTCAGTCAGGAACCTCGGTGTTGTCCTAGACAATACACTGTCCATACAAAAATTTATCAGTCAGACATGTCAGTCCTGCTACTGTCAACTGCGGCGCATCAGTGCCGTCCGGAAATATCTGTCCACTGACGCAACATCTGAACTTGTCGTTTCTCTCATTCTCTCTCGCCTTGACTACTGTAACTCTCTATTGTCTGGTTTGCCTGCTTCATCCATTCAGTCCCTTCAGCGCATACAAAACTCTGCTGCCCGACTCGTCCTCAGAAAGAAAAGATCTGAGCACATCACTCCACTTTTGCAACATCTCCACTGGCTCCCTGTCTCACACCGAATAAAGTACAAGGTCAGCACTCTATGTTATAAATGTATTCACAAAACTGCCCCTTCCTATCTCTGTGGCTGCCTTCACCTCTGCACTCTGTCTCGCTCACTACGATCGGCTTCGGATCCACTCTGTTTACGCATACCCAGATTCAAACACTCGACTGTTGGCCGCCGTTCTTTCTCTGTCTCTGGACCTTGCGATTGGAATGAACTTCCTCTTTCGCTTCGTCAAGTCTCCACTCTCAGCTCTTTCAAGTCTGGCCTTAAAACCCACCTCTTCCCAAAATAGCCTCCCTTGCCTGCCCTTCCTTGTCTTTAGTTTCTACAGTTTTAGAGTTATGCATGCGTGTGAACGACTGGTGCGAAAGCGCTTTGATTTGTCTCTGCACAAGATTCAGCGCTATATAAATACCATTATTATTATCTTTTACGTATGAATTATGCCCACAAGAACTTGGTGAAACAGAAAACCAAAGCTCTTTCTGACTTCCTTCCCAGTGAAGAAGAAAATAATGATATAAAGAAAATCTTTCTAGACTGCTGACTCCCTTGCAGGTGGACGTTGTCAAGGACGGCGAGGTGGCCAACGTGGGCAACTTCTTCGTGCTGGGCGGACCCACTGAAATGCCTTGGGCCTACGAGAGGATCTACAAGATGGACATGACCGAGGCGGCCAACAAACTGGGATTGTCAGGCAGTTCCCACTTTGACTTCAAGCTGACGGTGACCAAGTATGACGGCACCCCCATGAACGTGGAGTTCCCAGCGCCAGTGATCGTCAAGAGAAGAGCCAACATGGAGTCGGACGAGGTGATCTTGTCCATGAAAGCGGACAACAAACTGCCTCCCAAGGTAGGTGACATGTCCCATGGCTTGTTTGTCTGTTGATCTTTGGGTTGATTGCTGGTCAACTGGTCATTGGAGTTAATGGTTGCATGGCAAAGGCTGATAAGAAAATACTGAAAAATGTATTTTTTAACTCACTCAGTACGGCCAGTCCTCTCTTCTCCTCTACACAGACCCCTCGGATGTCCAGTGGGTGTCTGAATGACCCAACCTTTAGCTTTGTCAACATTCACCTCTTCAGTATAAGAGCCTTCCACTTGCAATATTTTGATGGTGGTAATTGGGGTGAAACGCTGTTAATGTCGTCTCTTTCGCCGTTCGTATGGAAAGAGTTAAAAGCATGAAAAATAATAGACTTCTATAAGATACAAAGGAAATCAACATATGTCCTGGCCTCATTGGGTTTTCCTTCACGATGTTAGTCAAGATCATACGCGATTTTCTGGGCCTTTTAGTTTTCCTTGTCCAGGAGTAATTCTCCCTGAGAGCTCACCACTCACTGGTGTACTCACCGCCTTCCTCTCGTCCCTCAGATCGTGGTCCGGCGCGGCACTCGAGTGGTGTTCCACGCCACGGACGAAGAGTTCCACGGCCCGATGCGGGAGCTGGGCTCCTACACCAACAACGTGCACTGCGCCATCCCCCCGGGAGACGCCCACGCCTACGCGATGGACGTGCCGCACGAGCTGAAGCCTGGCGACTATTACTTCACTGCTAACGACAAGGAGCAGTGCAAGAACGGCGCCACCATTCAGATCAGTGTGGATGACGAGTGAGGTGAGTGTGGCTGGTGATGCTGGTGGTAGGATGGGGGAATGGGTGGTGGAGGGGTTGTTGTGTATCCTAGTTTTGATCTGTTTCTGTACGTCTTTCTGTTAATCTGTTGGTTTGTCTGTCTCACTTTCATTTTTTTCCTTTTCCCTTCCTTTATATGCCTCTCTCTCTCTCTCTCTCTCTCTCTCTCTCTCTCTCTCTCTTCTCTTCTCTTCTCTTGTTCCCTTGTCTTCCTCTCTTTCCTCCTCTCCCTGACTCGCTCTATCATCACTTCTACACGTAAACTCCTTCACACTCATACACGCAATAACACTGACATATGTACATAGTCACACATACTGTATTCCGCAAATTACACACACACACACACACACACACACACACACACACACACACACACACACGACATGTCTGATATCACTCAAGGTGGAAAGACATTAAATTGAAGAAAGAACACACACACACACACACACACACACACACACACAGAGCACTACACACAACACACACACACACACACACACACACACACACACACACACACACACACACACACACACACACACACACACACACACACACACACACACACACACACACACAGCACTACACACAACACACACACACACACACACACACACATACACACACACACTGATTCTCTTGCAAACAGTGAGTTTCTCCTCTCCTCTCTCGCCCCCATCCCATTCCAACACCTCACATACATTACTTTATTTGAAAAAAAAAAATGAAAAAAAAAAAGGCATGCTCCTTGGCCCGTTTCGTTTGCTAGGGCTGGTTAATTTCTATCAGTCATCTGCAATGTTACCAGCGTTTTCATCATCGTAACATTGTTTTCTCATTTCATTTGTTGCAGCGGAATGACACACCTTTCTCATCTCCCAGCAGTCAAGAGTGACTTTCGGAGAGTTGTCTGCGCATGAACAGTAGAAAGGTTTCTTCACTGGAGTGTTCTGTGCAGAAGAAAAGAAAAGACCAGCGTCGTGTACCGGAAAGAACACTTGAATGTTTTGCTGTTGCATTTATCACTGAATGCAGGGATGGAGAGTTTGTGCAAGGGGGATGGGCGTGCATTGGTTGTAAAGTGTACATAATGAACATCGTCCATGGTGAATAAACATATTGGAAGCATTCCCTGTAGTTGTATGTTGTATTTTTTTCTCTCTGTACCTTTCTTTGTCTGTCTGTCTGACTAACTGTCTATCTGTCTGTCTGTCTGTCTGTCTCTGTCTCTCTCTCTGTCTCTCTGTCTGCCTGTTACGCTGCTGGTCAGGCATCTGCTTGGCAGTTGTGGTGTAGTGTATATGGATTTGACCGAACGCAGTGACGCCTCATTGAGCTACTGAAACTGAAACTGTCTGCCTGTCTGTCTCTCTCTTATTCCACCCCCTTCTCTCTCTCTCTCTCTCTCTCTCTCTCTCTCTCTCTCTCTCTGTATGTGTGTGCGCATTCTAGTGTGTCTGTGTGTGATTTCACAAAATGATAAAGTTTGCACAGACACACACACACACACGCACACATGTAAACACTCATGCGCATGCACGAACTCACCTACACACACACACACACACACACACACACACGCATAAACGAACGAAATGTAGGCACAGACACACAGACAGACACACGAACGCACGCACACCCGCTCACAGACACACGGAGATTTTCTAACTGGGAAGCAAGTGTCCACGGGTTCGATCAGCATACAATCCGGGATTTTTACTATATCCCTCCACATGATCTTGAGTGATGGTCTGGGTGCTAGTCTTTCGAATGAGATGATAAACCGAGGTCCCATGTGCAGCATGTAGCGTGTAGGTTGCGCGCGTAAAAGAAAGCAAGAGAACAGATTAGTTGTCCCCGGCAAATTTTGGTAGAAAAAAAAAAATCCTCTTTGATCGTAAAATGAATACATTCGCAGACAGAAAAAAGAGGAAAATACACTGTGGCGCTGTACTTTGGCGACGCGTTCCGTCTGTGGAGTGCAGTTTGAATTTTCACACAGAAAAATCGTGTGACAAAAAAAAGTAATACAATACAGTGCAGTGTAATGCAATACAATTATATTACTCTTTTTGTCACAACAGATTTCATTGTGTAAAATTTGGGCTGCTCTCTCCAGGGACAGCGCATCGCTCGCTACACTGAGAGCGCCACCCATTTTTTGGGTAGGGGGTACTTTTTTCTGCCTGCAATTTTGTTTGCTTTCCTAACAAAGTGGATTTCTCTATAGAATTTTGCCAGGGACAACCTTTTTGTTGCCGTGGGTTCTTTTACATGCACGAAATGTGTGCTGCACATAGTACCTCGGTTTATCGCCTCATCCGAATGATATTAGCGTCCAGACCACCACTCAAGTTCTGTTGGAGGGGGAGAAAATACTGGCGACTGTGGGACCAGTGTGCTCAGATTCTCACTCCAATACAATACAATACAATTCAATACAATACAATGTGTTTCATTACGTACAGTTTCCATCAGAAGTTAATCAGTGATTGTAAAGGAAAAGAATCAGAAAAAAAAGAGAGAGGAAGGGACAGCTGAGGCAAAGAAACAAAGAGGTTTTGCTTAACCTCTCAGGTTTAACGAAGGAGAAGTTCATTTTGATTGATTGATTGATGTGTATACTTCTATAGCGCCTATCCTCGGTCAGAGACCAAGCTCTAAGCGCTTTACATACACGGGGACATTTGCACCACAGGCTGCCTACCTGGGTAGAGCCGACTGACGGCTGCCCGGCACTGGGTGCTCATCATTCGTTTCCTGTGTCATTCAATCAGATTTCAGACGCACACATATACACACTCAGACAGACATGTAACATTTTACGTGTATGACCGTTTGTTTGTTTTTTTTATTTACCCCGCCATGTAGGCAGCCATACTCCGTTTTCGGGGGTGTGCATGCTGGGTATATTCTTGTTTCCATAACCCACCGAACGCTGAGAGAAATCGGGATGAATAGCAGGGATTAGTTAGCAGTGTCCACGTCAACATAGAGGACAGAAGACAATAAGGAGAACGTTGTGCAATGATCAAGACCCTTAAGTGGAGTATTAGCGTGATGGCCTAGAATTAACCCGTTCGCCTAGGAAGCGAGAGAATCTGAGCGCGCTGGTTCGAATCACGGCTCAGCCGCCGATATTTTCTCCCCCTCCACTAGACGTTGAGTGGTGGTCTGGACGCTAGTCATTCGGATGAGACGATAAACCGAGGTTCCGTGTGCAGCATGCACTTAGCGCACGTAAAAGAATCCACGGCAACAAAAGGGTTCTTCCTGGCAAATTTCTGCAGAAATATCCACTGCGATAGGAAAAACAAAAAAAAAAAAAACTGCCCGCAGGAAAAAATGCAAAACCCCAGACCGCCACTCAACGTCTAGTGGAGGGGGAGAAAATACTGGCGGCTGAGCCGTGATTCGAACCAGCGCGCTCAGATTCTTCTTTTCTTTGTCTTCTCACTTTCATCATCTTCTCAATACTGGTGTGTGTGTGTGTGTGTGTGTGTGTGTGTGTGTGTGTGTGTGTGTGTGGTGTGTGTCAAGTCAAGTCAAGTCAAAATGATCTTTATTGAGGGTAAAAGAATAAGCTTATACAGCTTTTTTACATCCTGCCCTCATAAAAAAAGAAAAGAATTTTTTTTTTTTTTTTAAAAAGGAAGAAATGGGGGAAGTGGGGGTCTGGAAAAGATATATGGAAATAAACAATTACAAGAAATACACAAAAATTCTACCGAGAACAACAACAACAACAACAGAAATAATACAAGCGTAAATAGCAATAAATGTGTGTGTGTGTGTGTTGTCAAAAACCAGTTAAATGTGTCAAGTAAACTGGAGTAATACCATTTTAAATGAAAAGTCTTCCAAAAGACACACTCTATGAAGTATATGTGCTCTGAATACACTCATTTGTTTCTTTTCCTGTTGGATGGGGTAAAAAAAACACTCTGCTATGGCGTGATGTTGTCAAGAATGATGTCGTGTTCGTGGCTTGATGTGGTTTGGTGTGATGTGGTGTTCAGCGAGACTGACAGACAGACGGAGAGACAGACAGACCCCACGCACATTGACCTCAAAGTGACAGTACTCTTCCTGCTCCAAAGCGTCCAGCATCATGCTGAAGAGATGGGTCTTGCCGCCCGGGGCCACGTGCTCATACAGACGGTCGTCCACTGCACGTGCTGTGTGCGTGTGAACGTCGCCATGCTCAATGTCGGCGCTGAACCAGGAGTTCTTCTGACCAACACCCCCGGTGGGGTCCCGGTAGATCTGGTGCTGAAATCATAACACAGACTGCGTGTATCTCTGGTGCTGAAATCATAACACAGACTGCGTGTATCTCTGGTGATGAAATCACAACACAGACTGTGTGTATCTCTGGTGATGAAATCATAACACAGACTGTGTGTATCTCTGGTGCTGAAATCACAACACAGACTGCGTGTATCTCTGGTGATGAAATCATAACACAGACTGCGTGTATCTCTGGTACTGAAATCATAACACAGACTGCGTGTATCTCTGGTGATGAAATCACAACACAGACTGCGTGTATCTCTGGTACTGAAATCACAACACAGACTGCGTGTATCTCTGGTGATGAAATCACAACACAGACTGCGTGTATCTCTAGTGCTGAAATCACAACACAGACTGCATGTATCTATAGTGCTGAAATCACAACACAGACTGCGTGTATCTCTAGTGCTGAAATCACAACACAGACTGCATAACACACTAAGGTCAACATCACAGCGGAGACTGGACTGGCAAAGAGGTTTGTTTAATAGGGAACATTTTCAAACCACGCAAAATTGTTCGTTTTTTCTTTGAAAAGTTCATCAATATTACTTTGCCATGTTCGTTCTCTATCAGCAAGTAAGATATCATTCGAGAAAAATGAACACAAGAATTAACAACAACATTTTTTTTTTATGAGCATGTCTCAGCTTTCCAATGAAACGGCTGGGGATGTTCGGTCGGCGGGGGCCTGGAGGGCGGGGGCTGGGGGGACGTCACTCTTCTGTATGATCAATGGTTTCTGCACTGCAGTGTGAATTCATCTACAGCCCAGATAAGCCGGGACAGCAGTTGCCTCCTCTGCTGTTCTGATGGTCATTGTCAGACACTGCTAGTCATCATATATAGTAATTATCATGGATAACGGATAGCCATCATACATCAATATACCAAATGGCAACTCACCCGCACGAGCTCAGGCAGTTCGGTGATGGGCTGCGTCCAGTCCCAGTAGGGCACGCCAATGTTGGCCAGCCCTTTCTCCACCAAGGCCTGTTCAAACTGAACCACGTAGGCCCGGTGCCAGTGAGAGAAAGTGGGCATCCCGTGAGTACAGCAGGCGATGAGACGTCCGTCCTTCATGCGGCACTGAGACGGCTCCGCGTGGTACGCGGCCAAAGCCTGCAGATCAGTCAGTATTCTCGTGACGTAGTGATTTCTCGGGTTTTGAAAGCTGCATCTAGCGCCTAAAATCAATGAAAGATTTCGAACGATTTCAGAGGTTAATTAAAGAAACAACTGGTATGACCAGTCTTCCTTATTTACCCCGACATGCAGGCAGCCAGGATAATATATTTTCTTCTTCTTCGTTCGTGAACTGCAGCTCCCACGGTCACTCGTATGTACACGAGTGGGCTTTTATGCGTTTGACCGTTTTTACCCCCGCCATGTAGACAGCCAAACTCCGTTTTCGGAGAGTTTTAGTTTCAGTTTCTCAAGACGTCACTACGTTCAGATTTTGAAAGCTTCAACTAGGGCCTAAAATCAATGAAAGATTTCGACAATTTCAGAGGAGATTAAAGACACAACCAGGCTTAATTGATACAAAGGAGTTTCTCCATTACATTCAGCCTCTGTGAAATCGTCTCAGCTGCCCCTGAAATACGGGACAACGAAAAAGAAAGTGGGTTTTTTTTCTCTCGTGAGTTTTTTGCATAATGGAAAAATCATATCATTATCATTACACATTCTTGGTCTATAATAACAAACTCCTAAATCTGAAATACTTCATCTGAATATTGTCGTTATAGATATTAATGTCTGTTCAAATTTACTGCAACAAGTATGATTTCACGTTTGGGACATTGCAAAAATTCCTATGAAAAATACATATTTCACTATTTTGCATCTGATGAGACCATTTCTGTCATCCGTTCGTTTAAGAGAGAGAGAGAGAGAGAGAGAGTAATTAACGCCTGAATGCTGCCAGCACCTTGGTTTAACGAGACAAACCCAAACCCACTCGAACAAACATCTTTGTTATCGAATTTACTTACAGTCTCTGCTCCAGATTCTAGGACTAATATCATATCAAAAGCTTTACGGGGTATTCTGCTATCATCCATTGCAGTAATCTGGACCCCCAAAATGGATAGGCTACATTTAATTGCAGAAACTACATTTCGACAAATAGAGGGGGAGAGAGAGAGAGAGAGAGAGAGAGAGAGAGAGAGAGAGAGAGAGAGAGAGAGAGAGAGAGAGAGAGAGAGAGAAGGATGGAGGGAAAGATCCTGCACCTGAAATCCATGCTCAGTGTGATCATCTTCCAGTTTCTTGAGGACTGTCTGCAGGGTCAGAATCTCTTGTTCCGACAGGGAGTCCGCATTTTTCCGTACCAGTGAACCTGCCACAATGCGCAGTGTACACTCCGTCTTTAAACGGTTAAGTTTCTTGCAGTTGGACAGTTTTGGGGTTTCAGTAGACCTGCCATAATGCACACAGTTTCAGTTTCTCAAGGAGGCGTCACTGCGTTCAGTTCGGACAAATCCATATACGCTACACCACGTCTGCTATGCAGATGCCTGACAGTAGCATAACCCAACGCGTTTGTCAGACCTTGAGTGCATGCTTATAAATTTGTGTACCTATCAGTGTGGATTTTTAAAAAAAAATTTTATAATCTTGCCAGAGGACAACACTCTCGTGGCATGGGTTCTTTTTCAGTGTACCAAGTGCGTGCTCCACACGGGACCTCAGTTTATCGTCTCATCTGAAAGACTAGACGCTCACACGGTTCGATTTTCCAGTCAAACCGGCGGCGAATACTCTCCCACAAATCCGTAGATTATAGTATAGCAAAGGAACAACAATGCACAAGATTGTGACCGGAAAATTAAATGCATCACCAACATTAACTGAATAAATTTTCTGTAAATTAGTCACTGGCAGTTCATCAAGGAACCCCGCCTGAAAGTACACCCCAGTCCCAAGAATTTATCTGTTCAAATCCAGTCTGGTAGTTTACTCAGGCGCAACCTATGGAGCTCACTCCCAGAAACAAACAATACCATTGCCCAACCACCTTAGATGAAAAACGTTATACCTTTCCCAACGGGGGCTAAGCATAATGCGTTAGTGAGCTGCTCAGCTTATTGACACTGTTTGTCACTCGTGTACGGTTGACTGAGACTGAACCCCCGCCCCCCAACCCCGTCTGCGTGTGTCTCTCACTCCTATACATCAATTCTTATTCAGTATATTTTATTATTCTCTTTTTACTTTGTGTTAGTATTAGCATATTCATCAGTATTTGCAGCAGCATCGACGGACTGACATAGACACTATAAATTATATTCATGTGTATGTTGGAGGTGTGTGTGTTCTTTTCGTATGTATTTTATTAACACCATGCTTGTGTGTGTGTGTGTGTGTGTGTGTGTGTGTGTGTGTGTGTGTGTGTGTTAATTGTTCAGTCTTCTTTCCCGCTCTTATCATCACCATGCATATGACTTTAGCATTGTATAGAGCGTCAGGTCAGGTCATTAGATCTGCTACTGGTAACCTGTAATCCAGTACAACCTGTTCAGGGTCGGGTTGCCGACGACTAAACCGGCACTTCCACCGCTCCCTTCTGGGACTGGTGAGGCGGGTGGCTAGACACCCTTATGGAGATCCATAAAAGGGCGTCGGCTCGGGAGAGCCACCGACGGCCATCTAGCTCCACTGTGCTGTGTGCATGCCACACGCAGTTGGCCTCCGGGGTGTGTCTACCCATGTATGCGAAGTCTGGATCCGGCAGAATCTGCGGAAGAAACCTATCGGTTCAACGGAGAGGAAGGCGATTACAGCAACGCACTGTGGAGTGCAGAGAGCAAGATGAGACACCGAAAGGATATCTTGGTCATCCACTGCATCCGTGCTCATCCTCCAGTCGTCTCGACTTAGTCTTGCCACTGGAAATTGGTGGACCCGGACGAGAGAGTGAGGTTGACGTTGCGCAACTCCTCTTCACTTTAAACAAACTCATCGCGCAAGTCATCAGTCATCCAAAATGACCTTTCATCCTTCATTTCATCACCCCCAAGTCCTGTGGCGACAGGCGAGCGACGAAACGACAGGTGTGGGTACACTGGCAGTCGCAGCCGCAGACCTGCACGCAGGCGGCTCAGGCCATAGGGTCGTTCTTCGTCGACAGGAGCAGCGATGGAGCTCGGCAGCCGTCTGAGCGTCTGAGCAGCCCTCTTTAGGAATGCACTGCTCACCTCCCTGGCATGAGGAAGGGGCTAGAAAAGGTGCCCTAAAAATTGCCTGCTCCATATCACCCTGGCCAGCATATCGCGGCTGGCGGGGACCCTACATCAGCGGTCGAAACAAAGAGAAAGAAAAGAAAAAAACAAGGATCGTTCCTCTCACCATTGGTGCTTGGAACATAAGGACTCTCCTGGACAGAGATAACGCGGACAGACCCCAAAGGAGAACAGCACTAGTTGCATCCGAACTCGCCAGATACAACATCGACATCGCAGCCTTGAGTGAGACTCGGCTTGCAGGCGAAGGCGAGCTCTGTGAACGGGGATCTGGTTACACCTTCTTCTGGAGTGGACGAGGAAGCGAAGAGCGACGTGAGGCTGGCGTTGGTTTTGCAGTAAAAACAGCACTTGTCAGCAAGCTAGCTGGAATCCCAAAGGGAGTCAACGATAGGCTTATGACCATGAAACTCCCACTGGCATCTGGCCAGAAGCACCTCACCATTGTCAGTGCCTACGCCCCAACCATGACCAACCCGGATGAAGTGAAGGCGAAGTTCTACGAGGACCTTCACTCTGTCATTGCTGCCATCCCTAAAGCAGACAAGCTCATCATTCTTGGGGACTTCAATGCTAGAGTTGGCTCTGACTACATCTCCTGGGATGGAGTGATTGGAAAACACGGTGTGGGCCACTGCAACCCAAATGGATTGCTTTTGCTTCAGACCTGTGCAGAGCACGAACTGCTGATAACCAACACAGTTTTCTGCCTCCCCACCCGTAACAGGACGTCATGGATGCACCCTCGCTCAAAGCATTGGCATCTCATCGATTATGTCATCGTCAGGAAAAGGGATAGGCAAGATGTACGTGTAACAAAGACCATGTGCGGCGCCGAGTGTTGGACAGACCATCGTCTTGTAGTCTCGAAGTTGAATATTCGAATCCAACCCAAGAGACGCCCCCAAGGCCAGAAGGCTCCAAAACGGCTCAACATCGCTAAGCTGAAAAGCATCACCATCAAACAGTCCTTTGTGGAGCTGCTGGAAGATCGTCTGGAATCCGCCTCTCTGGACAACCAGAATGTGGAGTCTGACTGGAGGACCCTGCGTGAGCTGATCTATAGTACAGCTTCAGAGACCCTGGGACCCATGACCAGAAAGCACAAAGACTGGTTTGATGAAAACTGTGATGAAATCAAGCAGCTTCTGGATGAGAAACGCCGTCTGCATCAAGCCCACCTGAGCAACCCAAAGTCCACATCAAAAAAGGATGCGTATGATGCCATCCGCAGGACTGTTCAGCAAAAGTTACGCCAGATGCAGGATAAGTGGCTGAGTGACAAAGCTGATGAGATCCAGGGATATGCTGACAGGCACGATATGAAGAGGTTCTATGATGCCTTAAAAGAAGTCTACGGCCCCACATCCTCAGGATCATCCCCCCTCCTCAGTGCAGATGGGAATACCTTGATCACCGAGAAGGAGAACATTCTCGAACGATGGGCTGAGCACTTCAACAGTGTCTTAAATCGCCCTTCCTCCATAAATGATGAAGCCATAGACCGTCTCCCACAAGTCCCCATCAACGAAGCACTGGACGATCCGCCAACACTTCTTGAGACCCAGAAAGCAATCCGTCTGCTATCCAGTGGCAAAGCACCTGGCTCAGACTCCATACCAGCAGAGGTCTACAAGGATGGAGGCACTGTGCTGACTGAGAAGCTTCATCAGCTGTACTCACTCATGTGGAAAGAAGAGACGATCCCCCAGGATTTCAAAGATGCATGTATCATTCACTTGTACAAGCGAAAGGGGAACCGGCAAGCCTGTGATAACCATCGGGGCATTTCCTTGCTCTCCATCGCAGGCAAGATACTTGCCAGGATCCTACTTAACCGCCTCACAGCACACCTTGACCAAGGTCATTTGCCTGAGAGCCAATGTGGATTCCGGAAAGAGCGCGGAACCACTGACATGGTGTTTGCTGCAAGGCAGCTGCAAGAGAAATGTCAGGAGCAAAATGCTGATCTGTTCTCCACCTATGTCGACCTCACTAAGGCCTTCGACACCGTGAGTAGAGAGGGACTGTGGAAGATCATGGCCAAGTACGGATGCCCTCGGAAATTTATTTCCTTGGTCAGCCAATTCCATGAAGGCATGCAGGCTCGAGTCCAGGACAATGGTGAAACATCTGCTCCTTTTGCTGTCACAAATGGTGTCAAGCAAGGCTGCGTCCTGGCTCCAACGCTGTTCAGCCTCATGTTCTCTGCAATGCTTACTGATGCCTTCAGAGATGGCGATGTTGGAATCGGCCTAAAGTACCGAACAGATGGCAAGCTGTTTAACCTCAGAAGGCTTCAAGCAAAAACGAAGGTCATGACAGACATCATCAGAGACTTTTTGTTTGCTGATGATTGTGCCCTCAACGCTGGATCTGAAGCTGACATGCAACTCAGCGTCGACAAGTTTGCCACTGCCAGCAGGAACTTCGGCCTTACCATCAGCACGAGGAAAACTGAAGTTCTCCATCAGCCAGCCCCAGGGAAACCCTACGTTGAGCCCAACATCACAGTCAACGGTCAGAGACTCAGTGCGGTGGAGCGGTTCACATACCTTGGCAGCACACTGTCACGAAATGCGACCATCGACGATGAAGTGAACGTCAGGATTGCAAGAGCAAGCGCAACTTTTGGTAGACTCAATGCAAATGTCTGGAACAGAAGAGGCATTAGTCTTGAGACCAAGCTAAAGGTCTACAGAGCAGTAGTTCTCCCCACACTACTGTACGCCTGCGAAACTTGGACAGTGTACCAACGACATGCCAAGAAGCTGAACCACTTCCACACAACATGCCTCAGGAAGCTACTGAACATCAAGTGGCAAGACAAGACCCCAGACACAGAGGTGCTCGCAAAAGCCACCCTTCCCAGCATCTTCACCATCCTGATGCAGTCCCAGCTTCGCTGGGCTGGACACGTGGCGCGTATGCCAGACCATCGGCTGCCCAAAAGGCTCTTCTATGGCGAGCTGCAACAAGGGAAGAGATCACACGGAGGTCAGAAGAAGCGCTTCAGAGATACTCTGAAAGTCTCTCTGAAAGCGTTTGATATCAACCCTGACTCCTGGGAGGAATCTGCAGTGGACCGTGACAAATGGCGCGCTGCTGTACACAAAGGCGCCAGGTTGTGCGAGGCCAACAGGACTGCTGCAGCTGTTCAGAAGAGGCAGGCCAGAAAGTCACGGGCAAACAAGCTCCCTGACAATGATATGCCTGTCTTTGTCTGCCCCAACTGTCAGCGAACATTTCGTGCGCAGATTGGACTATTCAGCCATCTGCGCACTCACAGATAGATTCATGAGCATCCTTCCCCCCACCCCACCACCACCCTCCCCCCATCCCCCATCCCCCATCTGGATGACAACGATGGTCATCATCGATCTCGATGGACACACCACCAAGTGTAGACCCTGTACATGGCGGGGACTGGATGTTAAAAGAATTAATAATGACATATATATATTTAAACATATTAAAATTAAAAAATAAATGAATTAATAAAATAACTATATTTATATATCAAGGCACCGCACCAGTGCTTAATATCCGTATAATCGTCGAAAATAAAGAATGTTGTCTAGTTTTGTCACATTGAAACAGAAATTGAACATTAGCCTTATGTGAATCCCGTTGTCTTGATTTCAGGCACAATAATAACAAACTTACATTATCTTTCTTTTAACTGTTATATTTATGTCATTCACAACTTTGTGTTTCGGCAAAGTCTTCGTCCTTCATCTTTCCACGAAAAAAGCTATCAAGGGAAATTACTCCTATTAACAGAGAATACAAAATGGCAGTGATACAGAGAGCACTGTTTACATGGTTCACAGCTTTAGACTTCCTCATATTCTTGGTGCTGAAGCTTGATGGCAAAATCAACTGGAACTGGTTCCTGATCTTCACACCATTATGGGTGTTCGATCTGGTCGTGATAGTTTACCTAACTGTCAACGCTATCATTCACTGTAAAAATGGCTACGATCGAAGAAACCATTCAGACCTGTCAGTGCCAAGAAAAATCTGGTTTATTGCAGCTGTATCATTAAAATTATTGTTTCAGGTAAGAGTAGATTATAATATCCTGTTTTATAATTCTGAATGGAGGGACCTATTTTAACGACAATTTGTATGCATTGTTGAACCAAGAGATAATCTGTGGCAGACAAAGATACAGATACAGATACAGAAGTTGGGACTATAATAAGCCTCACGGCTTTTCCACGTCCCTTCTTGAAATATGTGTTTTGGTGTTTGCATTTGCATGCTAATTTGCCTGTCAATTAATTGTCAAAATCATATTTCAGAGCTACTGATCTGGGGTCGTTATCCAGAAGATTTTTGAAGTGGGTTACAGTGTTAGTGATTTTGTTACATTTAATATTGCATTCCATCCTTTAACAGCTCTGATGCTGAAGGATGATTTGCGAACATTTGTCCAACAAAATTATGTATAAAAAATAGTATTTGAACTTCTGGTTATATCAGGTTTGTTAGTTGAGATTGCCTTTTTAATCAGGGATACCAAGTTATATTTCCATGTTCAGCTTTATTTCTAGTCTTGGTCGTACAATAGTCTGATAGAGGTTAGTAAATATATCTTTATCCATAAAAGTAAAAGTTCTCCTTATTGGGTATACTCCTTATAATACCCAATATCTTATTCGCTTTATATTAAAAAAAAAAGTTTGTTTATAGCTGACTGAATGCATCAAAAGACAAGTTTTGATCAAATATTACACCCAGGTCTTTTTCCTCAACACACTCCGAAATAACACTTCATTCCGCTGGTAATAAATAAAATGGAAATGCTGACAACCTTTGCCTAGTAAGCTAGTACAGTTGTACTGATTTCTTATTCTTCCAATTTAGTTTGAGTATCGTTCATCACTCTTTTTGTGTGTGTGTGTGTGTGTGTGTGTGTGTCACACTGCACATGTTGTGCTGATAATATTTTTTCCATAACCACGAGATGCTGTCAGTTCACTTATTGCAGGATCTTATGTGTATAAAGGGGACGGGACACTTGCAGGTCTGCACATAATTATATTGATCTGGAAGACTGGGGAAAAAATTATTCTCTCCCCATTAAGCACTCCTGCACTGATATCTGAATCAAACCCTAAGATCAAAAGTCTAGCACTCTGTTAATCCCCAGCCACTTTGCTATGGCATCATTTTCTTGGATTTTTTTTTTTTTTTTTTTTTTTTTAGAATAATATAACTGGCCTATCAGTGTAGACTGTAGCTGTACAGCTTCATAAATATATTTATGTTGATGGCCCTTTTATCTGCTTCCCTATCCTCTCCAATGTGGAGTTCCTAGAATGTGTGTGTATATTATATATATGATATACATACACACACACACACACACACACACACACACACACACACACACACACACACACACACACACATATATATATATATATATATATATATATATATATATATATATATATATATATATATAATCTTACCAGTTTCAATATTTTCTGTCAGTCAGTGAAATTGTGTTCCCTGATTTTACTGTTTTCACCATTGTAAGAACCATGTTTCTTGAACACAAATATCTAAGTTTACTTTCTTTTGCCAGATGCTGTTGTATGTTTGTTTGCTGTTGTTGTTTTTTTAGCTGGTGCTTTTGCTATATCCAGCATCCCCACTTCCCCCCCCCCCCACCCCCACCCCCCACCCCCAAAAAAGCTCTTTATTTAATGCTGTAAAGAAAAAGGTTCATAAACAAAAGATTTAATTTCAAATCATATATATCTGTTTATATCTGTTTCTAAATGTAATGTTGGATTGTGTACAGGTTCTGTACAGTAAAATAGTGGATAAAATAGTGGATGTGTGAATGGAAAAGCAGTTTGTCCATGTCCACATCCATTTTGTGAACGTCTCAGTGTGTGCGCATGGCAGAACATTTTACAATGTTTTGGTGCTTTTGATTTCCCCTCTCCCCTGATTATCTGATATGAGCAAGGCTTAAGTCAATAAACCATTTGTCTTCTCTCTCTCTATAGATAGATAGATAGATAGATAGATCGATACTTTCCAGTTAATTACTATTTTAACACTTTGTTACACTGACTACACTGTGGTCCACTGGGGCACCCAGTAGGTGTCTAATTCCTGTCAGATTCTTGAACATGATTTGGGGGGAGGGGGTTGTGTGGGGAGGCCGGGGGGGGGGGGGATATTTTTCTTTTTAATTCTGACGAAATTGATGTGTTTGTGTTGCAGTTGCTGCTGTGTCTGAGGCTGGAATACATTGCCTCCATGTCCCTGTACTACATCATGATTCCTTTCTGGATTCTGACTACGGTGTCTGCAGTGGACATCTTCAGGGGACTGGTTAATGTGCATCGTAGGGGGTGACACACACACACACACACACACACACACACACACACACACACACACACACACACACACACACACACACACACACACACACACACACACACACACACACACACACACACACACACAGAATGAACTTTGACACTTCAAATTATGCAGACTTACGCCTGAGTTCTCAACCTGTTACCACACACACATGGGTTGTTGATTCCTGTAGTCTGCAGTGCGTGGCAGACTTGGATGATACAAGGACATGATACATGTACAAGGGTATATTGTATTGCATTGCAATACTTTTTGTCATAACAGATTAGTCTGTTTGAAATTCAGGCTGCTGCCCACAGTGCAATGTCACTTTCTTTTTTCTTTCTTTTTTTCCTTCTAATTTTCTTCTGTGTGCAAGTGTATTTGTTTTACTACAAATTCCATAGAATTTTACTAATTCTACAGGGACAAATGTCTTGCTGTCGTGAGTTCCTTTACGTGTGGTAAGTGCTTGCGCTTGCTGCAGTTTGTCGTCTCATCTGAAAGACTGGCAGTCAGACCATCTCTCAAGGACTAGTAGATGGAAGAGGGGAAGAGTAAAGAAAAAAGATCCTGGTCCACATATCGGACTTGAACCGGTGCACACTCGCTTCCTAGTTGGGCGCATTACCACTGGGCCATCTCTCAGTCCATGATATTGTGTGTTCTGTGGTCATCCTGCAGGCTTTGGCACTGTATATTACGTTTGTATATATGTATGATAGTCAGTCATGTCCAGCTAAAACCATCAGGACAGCAGAGGAGGCAAATGCTGTACAGCTATCTGGGCTAGAATTTCATTTTGAGTGTCTTGCCCAGGGTACATCCTTACTCTCTCGGTCAAGACGCATTCAAGTCAGTATTAGGATGTCCACCATAGGCCAATGAGCCACCAAGGCTGCAGCACTAAGAGCCAGTAGCAATCTTGCCTCCTAGTTTGAGAGTCACAGTCCAGCACTAAAGACTAAGCTGTAAATGAATTCCCATTGCAGTTGGGGGGAAAATTTTTTAAAAAACATTGATCACACAGCTCTCACTTTGCTCTTGGCCCAACTGTAAGCTTATTTCAATCTCTGATACAAGCCGACCAGTGAGCCATACTATATTCATACTTTTGGTATGATCAGTGACGCTGAAAGGGTGTAAGTAAATTATAGTAATACTTTAATAGATTGTACTCTCTTTTTTTTTTCAAGCAAAATTCTGTGTAACTCGATCATGTGAAAACATTTGTTTGAAATTTTCATTGATCAGCAGTGGAAAACATTGAAAAGAACAGAATAATTGATGAAAGCAAATCCATTAAATGACCCTTTTGAAACTGATTTTTAATTATTCACCCAGCTTTTCAGGCCCGCTTTTTTTTCTTTTTTTTTTTTTTAAATGCTTTTGTGGAGAGTAATTATGTAGCCACCTGAAAGTCACCTGAAAAGGGTTGGTTTTAGCGAGCTTGTCACTGAAAATTACAAACTGCGTCAAATCAGTTTAACGTAGGCAAACACAAATGGAATAGATTAAAAGATAGAATTGTGACGATTCTGCCAGATTATAATACTTGCTGTTCACTGATCTGACAAAAGAGATATTTAATTAAATACGCTGTGTCACAAACACAAGTTTCCGCTCACCCAGTGGCGTATGGTGACACTAGTTGTGGAGTGGTTGTCGTTAAACGTAAGCTTAGTGTCAGTTGAAATCGTTACACTGACGAACGATTAACTAAAATCAAGTATGCTTCTAACTGATTAAAGTGTGTGTGTAAGCACAACAAATATAATATTACAGTGAACGATACAGAGACTTGATTCAATAGATGTTTAGAAAATAGGTTTAAAATGGGCTTTGCATTCAAACCGGGAATGGTGTCACACATTCTGCGCGAGCCGTTGGAGACCGGTGGTTGGTTGTGAAAAAGGTGTCTGCTGTAGCTCATGTGCGAAACAATTTTTGAAGCCAGCTGAGCACTTGGCTACAATTAGATAATAGAATGATTCTGTCAAGTTTTTGCCAAGGTTACAGAAGCTATTTAATGCATGTGCTGCAACTTTATGGTTGTTGCTTATGAAACATACATGTTTGATGTGGGGCTGCATTTGCAGACCACTACCATGATTTGCATGACAGTATCGCGACAGTGTCAGGACAAATCTCCAGCACATACTGTCATAGTCACGCTGTTTTCTTCAGTCACAGGGCAAATGAGAAGCATCAGTAGTGTGTGGTTTTCATGTGAAATGCAAGGTCTGGGAGTGTGAGGAAGATGATTCAAACTTGTTTTCATAAAAATTTGAGTGTGTTGTGAATCATGTGATGAAGTATAATCTGAGCATTTTGATTGGCATATACAAAATACAATATGACACACACACACAGACACAGACATAGACGCGCACACACACACACACACACACACACACACACACACACTCACACTCACACTCACACACACAGAGTTCACAGTATGTTTATCAGAGGCTTGAATTTCTTAATTCATCTATTGTTGTGGAGCAGCAATTATAGAACGCAGTCTTTAAGACAATTTTTGTTTTGCTTTGAAAGTACAGATGAATGGTCATTCACACTGATATTCTCTGCACCAGTTTTGTACAGCAAAAAAAAAAATATATATATAATTAAAAATCACAATGTGGTATTAATTTAAACAGTGTTTCAGTAATGTAATTACTTATGAAAATGTCACTCTCTGATGGTAATGATGAGAACATGAAATATGCATGGACACAGGTTATGTTCATGTATGTGTTTATTAGCGTGTGCTTGTGTGAGTGTGTTTTGCATATGATTTTTTTCATGCATGCAAGAGCACTGTTTGATACTGTTTAAGCAGTTTTGGGGGTGAGATTACAGATATTTTGCCATGTATTATCTTTGTTATTTTGCCATACTATACAGTTTGTGTATGTGGATGTGTGAAATTGCAAGTTTTTGTGTTGGTAGTTTGTAAAATGTGATGTTGGTAACATTGGAGAATAATGAATGCAGAATGGGTTCAGTTGTT
This sequence comes from Babylonia areolata, assembly GCF_041734735.1. NCBI lineage: Eukaryota > Metazoa > Mollusca > Gastropoda > Neogastropoda > Buccinidae > Babylonia > Babylonia areolata. The sequence goes on from NC_134891.1 coordinate 20,494,429, forward strand.
CTCATCTTTTTTTTTCTTTTTTTTTTCATCACCCACCAGCCCAAGTCAGAAAATATCTTATACTTAGAAAATATATAGCTGTCATAATCAACATGTTGATATTTTTCACTACTTTGACTTGGGGGGATGTTGTATTTTCCCTTGATGGAGATTAAAATTTCAAAAGGCTAACAACCTTACCCGATTTATTTTCCCAAACTGCTGTATGTGTAGCTGTTTGCGGAGATGCCGGCAAACTATGAACAGTCAGCTGTTGTCCCAGTAATCTAGGACCTGTGCCGGACCTGAATAGGCTGCAGCCTTGTTCTATATCAGTATGCCTACAAGTCACCACTCCAACAACAGCAAAAAAAAAAAAAAAAAAAAAAAAAAAAAAAAAAATGAAGAAGAAAAGGCAGCAGCGTGCAGTGTCATAGACATTGTTCGACATTGCTTGATGAAGAAACTAAGTGCGTGATTTTGGAATGCATTGTCAGATCCAGATCTCGCAATAGTTGATTATTCCATGTTCAGTGGATAAAACGCACGTGTTCCAGTTCCTTTCAAATTAAGGGAGGTAATTTGTGGAGTTTTATTTATGCCGTGAGTTATCTTCCTTAGACTGCGAACCGCATCAGTTTTGCAAATGTGTAAAAGTAACTCTGTGTGCGTGTGTGTGTGTGTAAATAAGATTATACTGTATAAATTGAAGGAATCAGGGAATGCACAAAAACTGTGCTGTCAGTTTTCTGCTATGTTAAAACTTCTGCCAGTTTCTGTGTGTGTGTGTTTTGTTTTTTGTTGCTTTTTTGGAAATGATTCGTTTATTTCATCGTAAACAACAATGACTTTTAAAGAAAAAAAGGAGATGTTTAAGATTCAAGCAGCTTTTGTGGAGGCTGGCTTTGTGGGTTTGTAGGTAACTAGGTGATTGTTTGTTTGTTTTTTGTGTGTGTGTGTTCTTGTTGTTTTTGTTTGTTGTTGTTTTGTTTTGTTTTTTTGTTGTTTTTTTCCTCCTCTGTTGCAACCCCGAACAAGCAATACAAACGGAAGAAGAAAAAACAACAACATGAATACACTAGTCTTTGTGTGTGTGTTTTCATTGTGACAGACAATTTATGTGTTCCTTCGTGTTTGATGAGTGTGTACAAGTGTCTTGGTCTGTAAAGTGGTGCGATTGTATCGCGCACAAGAAAGGGGAGGAAGAGTGGGGGGCGGGTGTGGGGGTTGGGGGGGGGGGAGAGCAGGGGGGGGGGGGGGTATGTGCGGGTATGGCTGTGTGCTTGTATTGCGTGTTTTTACATGCTTGCAAGGAAACGTTCCATATTTCATGAGGACAAAATAAAGTCTGAAGCCTTGCTGTGTATTGTGTATTGTCGTGTTCTGTGGTGTGTTTGTTTCTCGCTCCTGTCTAAATACAATGGCTGCCCGATGTGGTGTGTGTGTGTGTGTGTGTGTGTGAAAGCTTTCATCATTGCAGCTGCTGCATAATTTATATAAGACGTTTTCTATAGGAGGTTGGAGATACAACACTTGTTCACTCTCTTTTTCTCTTTCACACACACACACACACACACATGCGCATGCACACACGCACGCACGCGCACGCACACACACACACACACATGCACACACACACACACACACACACGGATACATGAGTCATCCTATACCATGACGTTTCTATGGAAACAACATATTGATCAAACAAGGATCCGGATATGGGGACTTTTTATTTCACAGTTAAACATTACACCACTTACCTTCCGAACTAGAACGCTCGTGTGTGTGTGTGTGTGTGTGTTATAAGACTGTGTTGTGCGTGTGTTAGTGTATGCGCGCACACGGACACACAAATTTTTGGTATTACAAGAAGACAGACGGAACAAGCTAGATCATCGCTCGTGTCTTTAACAATATAAACACCATCGGTTGTAGTGTTGTGTGTGCGTGTGTTTTGTTGTCGTTGTTGTTGTTGTTAATGGTCAGTTGTGTGTTTACTGACGATGAATCCTTCGCAGAATTGGACACACACACACACACACACACACACACACACCACACACACACACACACACACACACACACACACAACACGCGCGCATACATACATACATACATACATGCACGGCGCGCGCTCGCACACACACACACACACGGTTTGCGCGCGCGCACACACACACCGTGGCACACACACACACACACACACACACACACACACACACACACACATGTCGATCTGTACTGTGGAACAGTTCGGAACAGTGCCAGTGACGCCGATGGCTGGGCAGACTGTCAGTGGGTAGGTAGGTAGGGAGGTACCGTGCTGATCGTTTTACACGATACGATTAGGTTGCTTGCTCTTAAATGTTCATGCGCTAGATCTGTGTGTGTGAGTGAGGGTGTATGCGACTGATGGAGAAACTGTATGATACTAGTCAGTTCCTCCCCACCCCAGCCCCTCTTGCAGCGCATACATGAAAAGAAAACTAACTCTCTCTCTCTCTCTCTCTCTCTCTCTCTCTCTCTCTCTCTGCCCACCCCCTCCCCCTCTTGTCTGAGTGCATATCATACTGTCGATTGCTTAATGAGCGGACACTGAGAATTTTGTGATCTTTGTCGACATGGAACGTTACTTGAAAACGGCCAAAATCTTACCCGGGCACCAGGGACACAAAGCGCCAGTCTTCGTGCCGGGATTATGAGGCCAACGTCAGTGACACCTGTTTGATAAATGGGACTGAGGTTAAGGCAAGCTGATAATATAATTAGCTTTAGTCTACTGTGCTGCCGGTGACAAATCAGGCAGAAACAGCCATGCAATCATTCTACTCACTCACCCACCGACAGTTCTACTACATGCATACCGCGTTCTTAACAGTCAGTGTCGTGTCGCATGTTATGGACATAAATACACATGCCAACATCACTGGCACTCAACGTTCATCAGCTGGTACCGGGGTTGGCATTCATTGACCTGTATTGTAAACATGTATAATTATAGATCTCAGTATCGGGTCGTACTGCGGGATGGCAGCTCACTCCTCAGCCACGTCCACACCGAAAATCGTGTCGTGTAAAACGGGCCAAGAAACTCACTGACTGAGTGGTATGGAAGTCGGCTGCCTGTTCTGGCATTGGCCGAGTAAATTGATCCATTGTGTAAACCTATAGGCCTAATTCTGTTAAAGGACCGACACAACCAGATTGCATTCACTACTGTTAGCAGCCTCTCCGGTTTCGGGACGGAACAGGTGTTGTTGTGTGTTTCTTTAACTCTCGTTCACTGACTGAGAGCAAGAAAACTTATAATCAAGTGTTTCCCGAGTGTGTTGATTGTTTACTACGGTTCCGTGTTCGTGTTCAGGGAGAAAAGAAAACTCACTTCCAGCACAGGTATATTTTTTATTGCCCTGAGAGTGTATTAATGTTCATACACCGGCAAAAAAGCTGCCTTACTGATAAGATAGTGTGTGCCCGGCGCCAGTGTGTGTGTATCAGTGTGTGTCAGTGTGTGTGTGTGTGTGTGTGTGTTTGCCAGTGTGTGTGTGTGTGTGTGTGTGTGTGTGTGTGTGTGTGTGTGTGTGTGTGTCTCAGTGCCAGTGTGTGTGTGTGTCTGTGTTTGTGTCCGAGTGTGTGTCAGTCTCAGTCTGTGTGTCAACTTGAAGAGTAAAAAGCATTTGTATTGCTGAAGTGCGTGCCAGTGTGTGTGTGTGTGTGTGTGTGTGTGTGTGTGTGCCAATGCCGGAAAACCAAATTCATAACGACAGAGACATTTTGCCCAACTGAAGTGGAAGCGTTGAAGGCGGTGTGGCCAGGAAGGACTACAGACTGCCGGCATAACCCTCACGTCACACTGCTGGCACCGTGAAACACTGTCTGACTACAGAAGATTGTTATACCAGAGCGCTCTGATTTGATCATAGTAGCCCCTGGTAAGTATATATCGTGCAGTATATGATTGCGTTGGAATTTCACCAGTCTCTGATTTGGGGCTACCACGCGCACGTGTGTGTGTGTGTGTGTGTGTGTGTGTGTGTGTGTGTGTGTGTGTGTGTGTGCGCGCGCGTGCGTATCAGCCGGCACAGTGGTGTGTGTGTGTGTGTGTGTGTGTGTGTGTGTGTGTGTGTGTGTGTGTGTGTGTGTGTGAGTCAGTGTGTGTATGTGTAATATCACTAGTATAGTGTGTGTGTGTTACAATGTGTGTATACCATGCAGTGTGTGTGTGTGTGTGTGTGTGTGTGTGTGTGCAAGCGTACTGTATCACTGTGTGCCTGTGTGTGTACGTGCGTGCCTATCACCTGATAGCGGAGTGTGTGTGTGCTCGTGCCAGTGCGTATCACGGTCACAGTGGTCACGGTGGTATGTACTATGTATGTGTTTGACAGTGTCAGTCCGTGTGTGTGTGTGTGTGTTCGTGCGTATCACTAGTGCGCACGCGCGCGTCTGTGTGTGTGTGTGTGTGTGTGTGTGTGTGTGTGTGTTCGTGCGTATCACTAGTGCGCACGCGCGCGTCTGTGTGTGTGTGTGTGTGTGTGTGTGTGTGTGTGTGTGTTTTAAATAATCCTGCTAGATCGGGTCAGTGACTCAGTTAAAACCGGCCCAGTTAAACCCGAAGGACATTCAATGGATAACAGGCCCAAACAAGACTGACTGAAGTGACCGACCTGCTACCAGTGACGTGATGGGCTCAGTCACTGACTGAGCCCATCACGTCACTGAGTGGCTTCCTGATGGACTGAGTCCATCACGTCACTGAGTGGCTTCCTGATGGACTGAGTCCATCACGTCACTGAGTGGCTTCCTGATGGACTGAGTCTATCACGTCACTGAGTGGCTTCCAGATGGACTGAGCCCATCACGTCACTGAGTGGCTTCCTGATGGACTGAGTCCATCACATCACGTCACTGAGTGGCTTCCTGATGGACTGAGTCCATCACATCACGTCACTGAGTGGCTTCCTGATGGACTGAGTCCATCACATCACGTCACTGAGTGGCTTCCTGATGGACTGAGCCCATCACGTCACTGAGTGGCTTCCTGATGGACGGCGACCAGTACATGATATGTGTAGCTTTACATAATTACGTTCCCAGCTTTGGGGGATTATTGAAGTGATTACGCCAATGACATAGAGCCGGCGTACAGCAACGGCTGTATTATTACGTATTTATATAGGCCTACCTTAACGTTCACCTCTATAATCGGGACTCGACCACCACTTACTCTTATCAAGTAACACTACTATTAGGTAGGCTACGCCGGCGGAGTGCCAGCCGGTGTAGAGCAGTATTATTGTTATAACTTCAAGTTGGTGCATTCGTATATAACGTCTACCTTCGGTCAGGTGAGCCTAGACCAAACTCTATGCGCTCTACAAACATGGGGTTGTTTGTACAACAGGCTGTCGGCCTACCTGGGCAGAGCCGACTGAGACTGACTCAGAGTCACAGTTCTCTTCACTGCAGGCGCTCATCGTGCATTTCCTGTGTCAGTCACTTTAGTCAATGCACGGTCTAGCGCACACAGTATTTTGAGAGTGGATTTTCCGGCTTTAGACTGTTACTACGGACAATCCTTTTGACTGAAGTTGCCGTGGGTTCTTTTACATCAGTGTCTTATGTGCATGTCGCTGCAAACAGGATCCCTTGGTTCAATTTGATCAGTCTCCGGCCGGCCGTCGTCCGCGGATGATTTCACATTGCCAGTTTGTCTGTACTCCACTGAGCGCTTTGCATGTCAACATTCTCATTAGTTATGTTTTATAGGTAGTCAAGCTCTCATTAGTTGTGACACTCGATCAGCTCTGATGTCTTCTGATATAGGCTGTACCTCCTTTTCGCTTTCAAGTTCGTCAGTCAGTGGAATTAGTGAGGAAGGTTGCATTGGCATCGGTCTGTAGCCGGCGATTCAGTGGAACTTATCCGATCAGGGCTGCCAGACTGGAATGTTCAAAGCAATGTACACAGCCGTGCCAGTGCAATAGAGAGCCAATAAAAAGGGCCTCGTCCCGTGTTGTGTTGTAACCCTTGTGTCCGGGACTTCTCCCCCCCTTTTGATGAGTACAATACACCGTTCTTCTGAAGTATTTCGCCATTCTCCTTGCTTGCAGTCAATTCCTTTTCTGTCAACCGGCTTTCAATGGTGTCGAGGTAAAAGGACGGTATTGAAATGGAACGCTCCGCGAGGTTACAAATATCTCATGAGATTGACTGGGTGTGAATGCGACTAGTTCTTCAAGTTTTAGCTCGCACCGTTAATTTTCAATGGAGACCACCGACTTTCATGGCAAGACAGCATTATCCGTTGACAAAGGACTTCACTGAGTTTCTGTGTGCCGTCCTGAACTGATCATGGTTAATTATTGAACTGAGAACTGGTCCCAGGTCATGCCGCAAATTTCGTCCTCCAGTCGAACAGGTGTCAGTGCATGGAGTCACTGAAGTTACCCCCACAAACAGAGTGCATCCATCGGCAGTCTATTTACAGACTCTATTTATGGATGTTTCCAGTTCACAACTGACACTTTACCGTGAGGATGAATACCCATTCTTTGTTAGCATTAATTTTTATATAATACATTGAACTGACAATACAAAATATTATAGGCCTTTATGTTACCGGTTTAGTAGATGAATAAAAAATATGGGTATATACAGTGCCCAGGCTACTTTGCGGTTTTGTGTGTCATCATAGCGGAGAGAGAGAAAGAGACAGAGACACCGACTCTGAGAGATGACTGACATACAGAGACAGAGAGCAGAGGCAAAGAGAGGGGGTCAGTGGGGGCAGAGCCACTGAGACACAGAGAGAGAGAGAGAGAGAGAGAGTGAGCGTGATTTCTGGCAATTTATCAGACAGAAGACAACAATATGGGCAGGTGCCCCAGTGCGACAGAGACCGAGATCCATCAGCACTCGTCACGTAGACCTAGCGTTGGAATATCAATAACTGTCTTTTTTTTTTTGTCTCTCCATCTCTCAGAAATGTACCCAAACTCATAGAACTGAAGAGTGTGCCGACAAACTAAAGCCAGCCAAACACCTGAGATCTGTTTTAACCACACACACACACACACACATATATATATATATATATGTAAATATACGTAAATGTACATAATCTCCGTGGTTTTAACCAACAACAGTCAAAGGCAGGGTTTTTGCTGACAACACTGACGCGCCATAGTTCAGTTGGCAGTAGTTTCGGGCCCCCACCAAAATCTTAAAGTGCGGGATCGAAAGTTCTCAGTGCCGTGCCCGCCCGGTTCGTTACAATGACGTCGGTAAGAGGCATGGATACTGACAGCCGGATGTAACGAGACGATCGATTGTGTGATTGAGCAATGTGTGTTATGAAATGGGGAAGTCTTTTTGTGATCTTGATGTCATCCTGTTCAGTGAAAATGTGGCGGGTTTTTGTTTTTTTGTTGTTGTTGGTTGTGGTGTTGTTGTTTTGTTGGTTTTTTTTTTTTTTTTTAACTTGGGTCACCCTTCTGGTAGTGTATTCGTGGTAAACTTCGTGGATGGAATTATCTCTGCCACTGGTTAAAAAGAAGAAGAAATTAAAAAAAATATATTTGTGTATATTAAAAAAAAAAAAAAAAAAAAAAAAAAAAAGCAGCAGCAGCAGCAGCAGCTTGCTTCTGTGGTATATACGAAGCAGTTCTGATTCGCCTGTTGCCGCCGGCTTCTTATCTTTGATCGTTCCGCCAAACCTCAAAGACTTGTTCAGTGGAGAGTTCAGTGACTCTTTTGTCTCGTTTCGCCTACCGCCACTTCCCATTTCGCCTATTCAGCCTCTGTGTGTGTGTGTGTGTGTGTGTGTGTGTGTGACACAAGTCTTTCTCCAGGTGAAAGTGTGTGGTGTGAATGGGGTACTTGGTAGTTAGTGTCATCGTTCAAATGAACTGGCATTCTTTCATTATATATATATATATATATATATATATATATATATATATATATATATATTTAAAAGGAACAAAACAAAGTTGAAAACCAACACCTATTTTGTTAAACAAAACAAACAAACAACAACAACAATCTGAATTTTCCCTGCTACCCATCAATTATGTATTTAATAAACGTAACTGGGGTTTTGTCCACTTTTCATATAATCGGGGATTTATATTTAAAGTTCGGATTTAGTGAATTAGGATTTTGCCCGTTCACCGCTCACACACACACACACCAAATGCATACATAGGTGACACGAGATACCAATTTAGTGATAGGTGATTCGGGATGACACTGAACAATATATATGACCTACCTTTCATGTGATGCATTAAGCAGGTGAGGTCAAAGGTCAAGGTCATCATTTAACAAACTTTAAAACAGTCACAAAAGAACTCACGTCTTGCGTCCAACTGACAAACTTCAGAACAGTGAATATACAAATAAATAGATAGGAATAATAATAAATGAAAAAAATGTCGAGGTGGGAATAATAATAAATGAAAAAAATGTCTAGGTGCAGGGCATGTGGCATTTAACAGTACAGCCTAATTGTGAGAACAACAGATCGAGCCACTGTGACCAATATTCAGCTAACTTAGTACAGTGATTGTTCATGGTGACAATTCATATTCTTCTTCGTTCATGGGCTGCAAATCCCATGTTCACTCGTATGTACACGAGTGGGTTTTTACATGTATGACTGTTTTTACCCCCACCATGAAGGCAGCCATAATCCACTTTCGGCGGTGAAAATGGTCACAATAAAATCCCACAGAGTGAAGGTCAGGAGTAAAAGCTCAAGGTCACATACCACAATCGTTAAAAAAAATGAGTAAAATCAACAGGACTTATGTTCCCCATCTAATTCATTTTTAGAGGGTGACTGGTTTTATGTATAACCTAAACACAAAACCTCAACTGAAGTCAAAGTTCGAGATCTAGGATATAATATTGTTCTGTTGCAAGACGGTTGGCATTACAGGGCTCTTTTTCTTCATTCCATAATTCCTGTGTTGGCTAAATAAAGTTGGTATCACAGCCGAGTCTTGAAGGCCTTGCACCTCCCTTTAAGATGGTGGTGCATGATTAAAAAAAAAAGCAAAAAAAAGCTGTGCATAAGTTCAAATCAAATGTGTATTGCTCCCTTTTAGATTGTGTGCATCAGGAACACATGTAAGCAGGCCCTTCTTGGTTGCCCATCAGTCTGAAGATGACGTAGTCTGTGTTCTTGGCGATGTGTGAACCCGTATGTCTAAAAACCAAAATAAAAGAAAAAAACAAAAACAAAAAACTCAAAGCAATCTATAATATTACTACATGGAATATATATGCTTTATCTAGTTACTGGTAATGGATTTCATTAGATTTTTTTTTCATCAGAAAATGCATTGCTATTAAATCAAATCCTATGTTTTGAAATAACTCGTCCACAAAATGAATAACCATTTGTGTGTGCCTTGAACATGAAGATGATTTTCAAAGCTGCAAACCAAAATACGCTTGACAGTTTCAGTTTCAGTTTCAGTAGCTCAAGGAGGCGTCACTGCGTTCGGACAAAACCATATACGCTACACCACATCTGCCAAGCCAAGCAGATGCCTGACAGACTTCTGAAAACGGTCCAAATCCTGAAAAATGTGCAGTCAAACATAGTATACTTCAAAGAAAGAAACAAAAATATCACCAACCCCCATGCTCACCTCCCAAAAAGGTGCCTATCTAGATTTGGAAAAAAAAAAAAAAGAAGCCAACACACAGACAATGTGTGTACACAAAGATATATATATATATAGTATAATACTTATACACACATACACACACATATACAACAGCAAGACGAGAACTGTATTAGCAATGGTTTCTACATTGCAATGGGAAATCTTTTACAGCTTAGTCTTTTGTGATGGACTACGACTCAAACTAGGAGGCAAAACTGCACTGGCTCGTAAGTGCTGCAGCCTTGGGGGCTAGTTGGCCTCTGGGAACCATCCCAACGCCGACTGTCCTAGAACCCTCTTGGCAAAGAGAGTGGGTGGGGATGTAACCTGGGCAAGACACTCTCCACTATAATCAAATTGTAGCCCAGATCGTCAGGACATCAGTTACCTCCTCTGCTGTTCTGATGGTCATAGTTGAAAACGACCGACTATCATACACACATATATAGAGAGAGAGCGAGCGAGTGAGAGAGAACATGAAAATATATAGAAATATATATATATATATATATATATACTATTTATACACATATATTTATACACACACACACACATATATATATATATAGTTTTAAATATTTTTTCTTCTCCCAGCGTGTGTTCACCATACTCCCACCACACACAGCATGAGCAACATCAGAAGCATCAGCGGGGACAGCAGGGGAGACAACACAGCAGCCAGTCCCACTGGCCCCGACACGGCCAGCCTGACCAGAACGCCCCTGCAGATTCGACCCCCTCCCCCCACCACCTTCAGCCCCCTCCGCAGCCCCTCCTCAAGCAGTACCCACACCAGTTTTGAACTCAAGTCCCGCGCCTCCACCCGCCAGTCACACCTGTCTGCCGCCACCAGTTCCAACTGGACCTCCGTGTCAGGTGTCTCCCAGCCCAGCCCCCACCCAACTCCTCCCCCTCTCAAACCCTACTTCTACCCGACGTCCGGCTACCCGGTCAGCAAGTCCATCCTGCAGCAGGCCTACCCGGGTAACGGTTACCCGGTGTCCACCCTGCAACACTCCTACGGGTACCCGGCCAGCAACTTCCCTTGCTGCGAGGTGCCCGGGGTCACCGACCTGGGGTCGCAGTTCATGTACCCCAGTTGTGAGTTTCCGGGTGGCGGGGCGTTTCCAGGAGAGATTGAGCAGGATGATGGTTCGGCGCCCTTTGTCAGCGGACTGGAGCAGGACGCATCGTCTGACCCTGCTTCCTTCATTGGAGGGGGTGCCATCCTCCCTGGCGCAGGTGGGCAAGGGTCCTTTCTCCCTGCCGCCGATACCATGTACACACCTGGTGAATTTGACCCTCACTACAATGCAGGCTATCCCGTTTGAAAGTGCGCTGCAAGTTGAGTGAATGACCGTGAAGGTGTAATTGGCACCAAATATTATGCAGGATACCCTGTTTGTGTACTGCGAGCTGTGTGAATGACCATGAAGGTTAACTCAACACCTACTGTGATGCAGGATATGCTTTTGGAACATTAGTGTGTGCTGAATGAATGACCATGAAGATGTAACATAACACCTAATATAATGCAGGATTCCCTTCTGGAAGGGTACTGTGTGCTGTATCAATGATCATGAATGTGACTGGACTCCCAATGCAACACAGGATTTCCTGTTTTTAAAGTGTGCCACTAGTTGTCTGAATGACCATGGGGGTGTAACATAACCCCCACTATAATGCAGGATACCCTTTGTACTGTGTGCTGTATGACTATGAATGATAATGAATGTGTGAAATGATCCCTAACGTAACACAGGATACCCTGTTTAAGCGAGTACTGTGAGCTGTGAGAATGACAATGAAGGTGTAACACCCCACTATAATGGAGGATACCCTTTCTGATGGATACTGTGTGCTGTATGAAAGATCATGAATGTATGACTTGACCCCTAATGTAGCACAGAGTACCCGGTTTGTGTACCATGTTTTGTGTGAATGACTATGGAGGTGTGACATAATCTCTACTGTAATGCAGGATATGCTTCTGGAATGGTAGTGTGTGCTAAATGAATGACCATGAAGGTGCAACACCTAATATAATGCAGGATACCCTTTTTGAATGGTAGTGTGCAGTATCAATGACCATGAAGGTTAACTCGACCCCAATGTAACACAGGATACCCCGTTTTATAGTGTACTACACATTGTGTTAATGACCAACTTGACCCCCAGTACATCACACAGGATATCCTGTATTAATCATGTACTGTGCGTTATGTAATGACCATGTAACTTGACCCTCAATACATCATACAGGATACCCTGTTTGATCATGTACTTTGAGTTGTGTAAATAACCACGAAGGTGGAATGACCCCAAATATATCACACAGAATACTATTTGATCGCTTACTACGTTTTGTGTGAATGCTAATGGAGGTGTTACTTAACCGCATGTCAGCATCACTGTACAAATGATTCAGTGAACAATGCTGTTCCATAACAATTTGATTGTCAGCATCCTGGTGATGGACAGAACTTGCACAACGCCTGGTGTGATGATAGTTGACACAGTGGAAAGGCAAGGGAAGGGGCTGGGTGGTTTCACACACTGAAACAGGACAAGATACACTGTCTGTCAGTGTGTCGTGCCTGAAACAGACCTACAACAGAGCTCAATAAGGACAGTGAAAATGTCTGTGATACTAGTTGTTTCGTTCATTCTTTTGTTTAACGTCGAGTGGGTGGGTGGGTGGGAATGGAATTACTGTGTATGCATGCAAGTAAGTGAAAGTGTGTGTGCGTGTGTTTGAGCAGACGTGATCATTTCCCCTGCAAGGGATAAAGTGTCATTGTATTTTATTTTATCATGTTTCATTGTAATGTATCATGTCATCTTGTATCATGTTGTACTGTATCATGTTGTAGTGCACTCTATTGCATCATGTTGTTTTGTATTGTATTACATGTGTATAACATTTATCAGAAGGCTGCCACAATGCTGAAGTTCAACAGAACACAGAGCGCATGTTGTGGGATAACACAAACCCCACCACCCATACTCAAAAATTCACAGCTGAGGACGAAGACTGTCAACTGGCATGAACCTGTGAAAACCTTTGCTGCACAACCCATTCATGCCTGTCCCTCAGTTCAGCCATACAGTGACATTGATAAACTTGTAACGCAAAACCCCACACCACTAACAAAGTGCATTAATTTGGCACACACACATATTCTTCCACGCCAATCCCTCAGTTAAGTTATACAGTGAGACTGATAAACTTGTAACACAAACCCTACTTGACAAACACGTGCATTAATTTTTGTACACACATACACACTGAGGCACACACACAGAAGCGCTGGAAATGAACATGATTTACATTGGGCAGGTAAAAACGTCTACATTTCAAGGAGGCGTCAAAGTGTGCAGACTGATCTGTGTATGCTAAACCTACACCTGCTTTAAAAAAACAAAAAAAAAACACAACAAAAACACACAAAAGCAAATACCTATCTCACACACATACCCACACTTGAGTTTACACTTGTTCACATTTAGGCCGTGTATAAACATGCACTCACTCGTCCACATACAGCAAAATCTGCAAGCATGAAGATAGAAACCCTCGAGTGAAAATGGTTTAAAAACAGTAACACACAGCACTGGTTGTTCGGGGTGGAAACAGACAGACAGAGAGGGGGGAGAGACGGACGGAGACAGAGACAGTGAGAGATAAGGACTGATTAAGACAGAGAAAGACAGGAGGGTGTGAAAGAAAGGTGGCTCACTAAGCACACATCTTTTGTTGCTCACAGCTGCGCAGACTGTACAGAGCCCCAGCAGGATTTGGGTTCACTAAGTGGTCAGACATAGTACAGTGTGGTCTGTGTAGACAGCAAACCAGTCAAACAGCTGATTTTTAGTCGACCATCAATGAATGTTCTCGCCAAGTCAAGTTCTTCAAGTCAGTGCAGTTGGTTGAATAGAGTGCTGTATAAAACTCGCTGTTCAGCCATGCACCACAAAGAAAGCAGGTGAAATTACCAAGCATATTCACACACACACACACACACACACAGAGTCTGAGACTGCAACACATGCAATGACAATAAAGGTGTGAGTAATAAGAGAGAGCAGGGAGGGGGGTGGGGGTGTGTGTGGGGGGGGGGCTTGGGGGGGGCAGGGGCAGTTTAAAGCTGCCGATAACTTTTGCAGGTGGAATATACATTTTCACAGCTGTATTTTCAGCGCATCAGGAGTATGGTTGTGTATGTCAGACCGTTGACGTGTCTACATTAAACGTCTGTGGCCTGCGTGTGTGTAAATGCATACATGTATGAAGGGAATATGCTTTGCGTGTTGGTTTATATTTACAATCTGCAAAATTGTTTTGGTGTACAAAGACATATGTTTTTCTTCTTGTATGTCTTCATGTTCTGTTGCATACCATCAGTTTTTGAAAACATGTACTGTTTCTTGTGAGGCGCTTTGAGACAATTACACACACACTATATATATCATTATTGTAAATAAGTATGCACACATCATCTCACTCAATTTGGAGTATTAACATGATGGTGGATTGACCAATTCTTGTACAGGAAGGATTCAAACTGATATCTAATAAAGGATACACACTATCTTTCCCCCCTTCTCTTAATGTCTGAATGTGAGTGAGGAGCATGCCCTTTTGTTTGCACAATGTGTGTGTGTGTTTGAGTGCCTGCATGTGTGTGTCGACTGTCTTTCAGTACAATTGATATTAAGACAAGGAAAAGATTTTTTTTTCAAGATAATGATAGAAAAAAAATCACAACAGAAAATACGCCAATGGTGGTACAACTCAGATAAATTATTTCTTATGGGACAGTGCAAAATGTACAAGCAGAATAAACCATGATGGGGTTGCCAGGGCATTCCAGTTATCCCGACAACAGAAATAAAGGCAAAATGAGAATGTCTGATCAATGGTTTCTCCTCTGCAAATAGAATTTAATTTACAGTTGAGTCTTTTGTGAAGGACAACAACTCTCAAACTAGGAGGCAAGACTCCACTGGCCCTTAGTGCTGCAGCCTTGGGAGCTAGCTGCCATTTGGGGATCATCCCACCACTGACTGTCCTGAAGCTCTCTTGGCAGAGAGAGTGCGCATACTTGGGCAAGATGCTCTCCGCTATAATCGAATTGTAGTCAGCCCAGACAATCAGCTGCTTCAACTACCGTTCTGATGGTCATAGTTGTGTTCAGTATCAGTATTAGTAGCTCAAGGAGGCCTCACTGCGTTCGGACAAATCCATATACGCTCCACCACATCTGCCAAGCAGATGCCTGACCAGCAGCGTAACCCAACGCGCTTAGGCTTTGAGAGGAATACATATGTATAGACGGACAGATAGATAGATAGATAGACAGGCAAGCAGACGGATACACAAATATCTTGTTCAACTATCATGCAATGAAAAGGCGATGCTGCACTTCCTCCATGTCCAAACACACCAGACCATACAACTCTAAGCCATGTGGCTGAAGACTGCACAAATGATGTACTGCTCTGCACTCTATTACTTTATCAAGTCACATAAATTCAGGATACTTTTCTGGTCTGTGCATGAACCAAACCCAGGACCCCTGCTTCCTACTGTTGGTGGCTCTATCTACCACTTCTCCCCCCTCTGTGAAGGGTCACTGAAACGCCACACACAACTGTTCAACACATTTCCCAAGGCCAGAAGCAGCACCTAAAATGCAAGGCTGTCAATTTATTCTTCTCCCTCCACCAGACTGTATGTGGCGGTGCAGAGTTTTATCGCCATTAAGCCCTTAAAGTCAAGTTTTTCAATGTATCAAGTCCTAAATGTAGCTCAGATTGCAAACAGTGTGAAAATGCTCAGTAGTAATACCCATTGTCAGCTGTCAGTTGCTGTCATTCGGAGTGGTAGTTCTCAGCAGCAGTCAATTCATCTTTTTCATAGTGCAAGTCATTTGCTATTGTTTGCAGCAGTAGTTTGCAGTAGTGGTAAGTTCTTGTAGTCTGTTGAAGTAGTTTACAGTAGTGGTAAGTTCTTGCAGTTTGTAGCAGTAGTTTGCAAGAGTGGTAAATTTTAAGTTCCTGCAGTTGGCAGCAGTAGTTTGCAGTAGTGGCAAGTTCATGTAGTTAGCAGCAGTTGTTTGCAGTAATGGTAAGGTCTTGTTTTCAGAAGTCATTTGCAGTTGTGGTCAATTCCTGTTGTTCACAATAGTAATCTGCAGTAGTGGTAAATTCATGCTGTTGAAATTCACAGTAGTAACACATTCCTGTTCTTTGTATGTAGCAGTCATTTGCAGTAGTGGTAAGCTCTTGTATGTAGCAGTATTTTGCAGTAGTGGTAAGCTCTTGTATGTAGCAGTCATCTGCAGTAGTGGTAAGCTCTTGTATGTAGCAGTATTTTGCAGTGGAGGTAAGTTCGTGTACGCAGCAGTGGTTTGCAGTTGTGGTAAGTTCATGTTGTTTACAGGAGTAGTTTGCAGAAGTGTTAAGTTCTTGTTGTTCACAGCAGTGGTTTACACTAGTGTCAAGTTCTTGTAGTTTGCATAAGTTTGCAGTCATGGCAAGTTCCTGTTGTTGACAGCAGTAGTTTGTCATAGTGGTTAAGTTCCTATTCATCACAGCAGTAGTTGTAAGTTCCTGTTGTTGACAGCAGGAGTTAGCAGTAGTGATAAGTTCCTGTTGTTGACAACAGTAGTTTTTCCCAGTGGAAAGTTCCTGTTGTTGACAGCAGTAGTTTATCATATTAGCAAGAGTGATAAGTTCCTGTTGTTGACAGCAGTAATTTATCATATTTCCTGTTGTTGACAGCAGTAGTTAGCAGTAGTGATAAGTTCCTGTTGTTGACAGCAGAAGTTAGCAAGAGTGATAAGTTCCTGTTACTGACAGCAGTAGTTTGTCGTAGTGGAAAGTTCCTGTTAATGACAGCAGTAGTTTGTCGTAGTGGAAAGTTCCTGTTGTTGACAGCAGTAGTTTGTCACTGTTGTAAGTTCCTGTTAATGACAGCAGTAGTTTGTCACTGTTGTAAGTTCCTGTTGTTGACAGCAGTAGTTTGTCGTAGTGGAAAGTTCCTGTTGTTGACAGCAGTAGTTTGTCACTGTTGTAAGTTCCTGTTGTTGACAGCAGTAGTTTGTCACTGTTGTAAGTTCCTGTTGTTGACAGCAGTAGTTTGTCATAGTGGAAAGTTCCTGTTAATGACAGCAGTAGTTTGTCACTGTTGTAAGTTCCTGTTGTTGACAGCAGTAGTTTGTCATAGTGGAAAGTTCCTGTTAATGACAGCAGTAGTTTGTCGTAGTGGAAAGTTCCTGTTGTTGACAGCAGTAGTTTGTCGTAGTGGAAAGTTCCTGTTGTTGACAGCAGTAGTTTGTCACTGTTGTAAGTTCCTGTTGTTGACAGCAGTAGTTTGTCACTGTTGTAAGTTCCTGTTGTTGACAGCAGTAGTTTGTCACTGTTGTAAGTTCCTGTTGTTGACAGCAGTAGTTTGTCATAGTGGAAAGTTCCTGTTAATGACAGCAGTAGTTTGTCATAGTGGAAAGTTCTGTTGTTGACAGCAGTAGTTTGCCACAGTTGTAAGTTCCTGCTGTTGACAGCAGTAGTCTAAGCGCGTTGGGTTACGCTGCTGGTCAGGCATCTGCTTGGCAGATGTGGTGTAGCGTATATGGATTTGTCCGAACGCAGTGACGCCTTCTTGAGCTACTGAAACTGAAAATGACAGCAGTAGTGGTAAGTTCCTGTTGTTAGCCCCCATAGTTGGAAAGTTCCTGTTGCTGACAGCAGTATATTGTAGTGGAAAGTTCCTGTTCTTGACAGCAGTAGTTTATTGTAGTGGAAAGTTCCTGTTGTTGACAGCAGTAGTGGTATGTTCCTGTTAGCATCTGTAGTAGGCAGTAGTGGCAAGTTCCTGTTGTTTGTAGCAGTCGCTTGAAGTAGTGGTAAGTTCCTGTTGTTTGCAGCAGTAACTTGCAGTACTGGTAAATTTATGCTGCTGTATTTTGCAGTAGTGGTCAGTTCCTGTTGTTTGTAGCAGTAGCGGTAGGTTCCTGTTGTTTGTAGTAGTGGTAGGTTCCTGTTGTTTGTAGCAGTAGTGGTAGGTTCCTGTTGTTTGTAGTAGTGGTAGGTTCCTGTTGTTTGTAGCAATAGTGGTAGGCTCCTGTTGTTTGTAGTAGTGGTAGGGTCCTGTTTGTTGCAGTAGTGGTAGGGTCCTGTTGTTTGTAGTAGTGGTAGGGTCCTGTTGTTTGTAGTAGTGGTAGGTTCATGTTGTTTGTAGCAGTAGTGGGAGGCTCCTGTTGTTTGTAGCAGTAGTGGTAGGTTTCCGTTTGTTTGTTGCAGTAGTGGTAAGTCTGTGTAGTTTGCAGCACAGTTTGCGGTAGCGGCAAGTTCTTGCTGGAGTGTGAAGTTCTTGTTTCGCAGTGGTAGTCAGTAACTGTTGATGTCACCAGCAGTAGTAGATGTGTGGTGAACGGTGGGTCAGATGATAAACCAAACGTCCTGACCTATACACAGCATGCACTAAACACCCAAAACCTATGCTGACAATAACACCAAAATTGTTCCTGGCAAAATTACGTTAAAAAAAAAAAAAGAAGAAAAAAAAGGGAAAAGGGGGAAAAAAAAGAAAAAAAAAAGACTAGGAAAAAAACGAAAGAAAAAAAAAATCAACATTTCTGAAAATAAAATAACACAAAACCAAAAGAACATGATAAAACTAAAATCATGTTACCAATTTTTTTTTTTTTTTTTGTAATCCAAATTCTCCCTTAGACTGCATGTTCTGGTGAGTCAACATTTCCACTGCTTTTACGTGTTTTAAAAGTGTTTGTGTGCGAGTGTGCAAGCTTGTGTGTTCTTCAGTTTCACATCCATCACATCCATAAAACAAAAATCTATAGGAAGTGTGTGTGTGTGTTGATGTGTGTACATGCATGCTCATTATGTGTTCTCTCTGGCCCTCCCATCCTCACACAACCCCTACTTTGATTCTATTTCTGCTGATTGTACACGATCTGTGAACCTCATGAAAAAAAGAAAAAAGAAAAGATTATTGCTTTGTTGTCACTGTACACAATTTGTTAATCTCACAAAAGAAATAATGCTTTTCATTGTATTCATTTTGTTGGAAGTCTTGAACTCAAAGAAGAAAAGCTCTAGCTATCCTCTGTGTGTGTGTGTGTGTGTGTGTGTGTGTGTGTGTGTGTGAGAGAGAGAGAGAGAGAGAGAGAGAGGACAGAAGGAAGAATAGTAAAATTAAGGATGAGTCATTACCTTTGGAAAATTTACTTAATTTGAACTCTCTAATATAAGGTGGCTTTACTTGACAAAATACCTTTTCTTTCAATCTTACCAAACCATCTGCCACTTTTGATTGCTGTCCAGAATAGTTTGTAAAAAGTGAAAAACAGGAGACTGAAAAACAACCACCAAAAAACAATACCAAAATAACACTGACAATATAACATACCGCTTAGAGATTAGTTATTCTAAAGTAAATCTCAATCTCAATTTCTTTCTTGGAGAGATTTAACAAATCATTGATAAAAAAAAATTAAACGATTTGCTTAAAATGAATGAGAAACAAAATAACACTGTAGAAGTGTATAAAGCGGATGATAAAATAAGTTAATAAAAAAGTAAAATTGAAGTCAAACAATAATACACAGTGAAGTACACCTGTAATTCTGGGTTCCAACAGATGTGACCAAACAAAAATTCCAAACTTTTTCCTGGCCAGGCAGAAATTTTTCATACCAAACACAAAGCCACACTGAATAAAAGATACGTCTGCTACACCGCTGACAAAAGAGCTTGGTAGACCACCATTTGTTTTGGGGTTTTTTATTGACTTTTTGATTTATATGCATTAATTAAGCTTTTATTGAATGGTACGTTTCTTTCCTTTTTAATGTACTGAGCTCTTTGTTCAATGGTACTGGGTTTCATTCATTTAAATTCTAAGACTTTTTCTGATCCTGAAGGGCAAAACTTCTTTTCCTTAGTCTTTTCCAACACTGGAAATGGTTCTCTCATTTCCCCCTAGACCTCTATGTCTGAATGCTGCATTATGTGGCTGGCAAACCCCTGTGCAGTGATGTAAAGTCACAACCTGTACAAATTTGTCAACTACCACATTCAACTTCAATGAACTGTTGACAACATATGTGCACACACAAATATTTTATTTCACTTTTCTCCTTACTGATCAAACAAATAATATAATCAAATCAGTGTGATTCATTGTTATTCTGCAGTGGGTTAGAATGCGGTGAACGGCAGCTGACAAGCCCTCAGCAAAGCCTTTCTCTTGCTGGTAACAGTCAACTTTCAGTTACTTGCCAGCGTCAAATCTTACTTTGAAAACCAATACCACACATATACAGAAAATGAACTACAACACTTACAAGATAAAGATTCTAAATTTAAAAAAAAAAAAAAAAAAGAAGAAAAAAGAAAAGAAAAGAAAATAACACCAACAACGAAAAACCAAACGCATTCGCATATACTGATGTCAGCGATTCAAATTAACCAAACACCTTTCTACTTCAACAAACACAGAAAGAAAGAAATGAAGGAAATAAAAGGCTTGGCAGAAATATGATGGTAGATGAAGAGAGATTAAGTACATATATTTTAATCATTAATAGATTTAATGGACATGAAATAAGATGTCTCAAAAGGTAATTATGTTTAGCGAATCACAAACAATTGTGGAGGAAAAGAACACAGGTGTCAGAAGGAAATTGTTATCTCCAGGGAAAATAAAATTCCAGATTTAAAAAAAAATTATTATTATTCATTGAAAACAAAACAGAAAACTTCGATTTTAGTATATCAAGTCTGACTGCTATTTACAAAATGCTCTCTTCAATGTTCAAGCAAATGTTACTCGAAAAATGATTTTCAAATCAAACATTTTTGCATTTCTAAATGCGAGTGCACTCTCAAGTTTGGTGTGTGCATACTTTATAACATACAACTTCCTGATTTTGGTTCTTTCCACTGACCCCTTAACTGCTGCTGACGAATGTGCTTGTCAGTGAAGGGCCGTCACCTCAGATTCTTCAGATCCGTTCCACAGTTGGGTCTTTTTCCTTCTGGGATTGCACTGCTTTTGTACACTACTTCATTAGAAGTGCAAAAAACAGTTGCTGTATTTCAATTTCAAGCAACCTTCTTCCACCAGTCACCTCACCTCACCTCAGATGACCATTCCTAAGTTGGACTTTTCCCATTGTGGGATTGCACTGGTTTTGTCCAGCAAAACTGACTTCATGACTTAGAAGTGCATAAAACAGCAACTGTACTTTATTAGAAGCGCACAAAAACAGCTGCTGTATTTCAATTTCAAGCAACCTTCTTTCACCAAGGCACAGCAGCAGTCAAGGGGTTAACAAATGATTTAAAATAAAGTTTTAAAATAGAAAAAAAAGAATCACAGCCCATAAGTCATGCATCATTTTGGAAACAATTCACATAATTCTTGAAACATCTGAGATATTAAAAGAAAAAAAAAATATATATATATATGGAAAAACACCACCACACTAGTAAAAATAATAAAGTAAAACAATTGATCACTGCATCTGTGAACTCCACAACGCTGCCTCCTCCTCCACTCCTCCTCCCCAGTCCTGGAGATCCTCCCAAACAGGAAGAGAACCACTCTCCACTGTTCAGCAGCTGCTCTTGATGTCTGTGAGAGGCATGTGATAACAGTAGGACCCCCAAGTCTGCACGCACGGCGACACTCATCTGGACGTCCTGAAGTCGGTCAATGAAACGCAGCGCCAAGGAACCTTGTCCAACGAGCTTGTATTAAAAGCCAACCGTCAGACGCCGCTAGTGTCCGTGGATGAATAAAACAAAACATTTATTACATTCCTCTTGCCAGTGTTCAATGATCAGGAAGCTTTTAACACCCATTTCCTGTTGTTGTTGTTTTACCTTCTTGCCAATGTTCATTTTTCCTCTTCCTATCATTCAATGAGTTAAACAACATATTTTCCATTTTCTTTCCTCTTGCTGGCATTTATGGATGAATAAGACTTTGTTGAAATATCTCTTCCATTCTTTCTTTTTGCTGGTGTTCATGGATCATAAGATGAATAAAACTTAAATTATTTTCCATTTCCTTTCTTCATGCTTGTGTTCAAGGACGAATAAGTTTTTAAAAGATCTTTTCCAATTTCCTTCTTCTTGCTGGTTCATGGATGATTTTACATCACAACATCAATTCCACTATATTTCTCCTCCTGGATGATGAATTCAACTTTAAAACACATCTTCCGTTATCTTTCCTCTTGTGTTCAGGGATGAGTAAAACTCTTAAAACATCTTTTCTTTTTACTTTTGTTTTGCTAGTGTTCATCACATGGATTAATAAAAAAAAATATATATATATACCACCTTTTCCATTTTTTCACCCTCTTGCTAATGTTCATGGATGAACATAGCTTTTTTTTCAAACACATTTTCCTGTTTCTTCTTGCTGGCATTACCCTCTTGCTAATGTTCATGGATGAACATAGCTTTTTTCCAAACACATTTTCCGGTTTCTTCTTGCTGGCATTCATGGCATTGATGGATAAACTGAATCAACACCACATTTCCCATTAAGACATTTTTTTTTCCAATTTCTTTCCTGTAGCTAGTATTCATGGATGAATAAAACTTCAAAACATCTTTCATATTAGTATTCACCTTCCTCTTGCATGTAATCATAGATGATTAAAAAACTTATGTTTTCCATTTTATGCGCATAAAGCCCCAAGCAAATGCAAAAAGCCTTTTCCATTTTTACTCTCTATCTAGAAACACGAGTGAAAAACTTTTTCAGTAGCTGATGACAAACGTTCATTTCCTTTCCTCTAGCTAGTGTTCATGGATGAGAACTCTGTGGAAAGCAAAGAAAGCCAAGTCAACACTTCAAATCAAAACTGGGATCATTTCCTTTCGTTCTACAGCATGTTCAAAGTTAAATGTCACTTTTCTGTAAGTCAAAATGAATATATATATATGTATGTATATATATATATATATATATATATTTTTTTTTTTTTTTTTTTTTTTTTTAAATAATAAATCAAAATGTCAACCCCCCTCCCCCTAACAATGTGCTTATTCACTGTTCGGCATATCAATCATGAATGTTGTTTTGTTTCATTTGCCTGTCATCCTCCATGCCCCTGGCAAAGGCAATAATTTCCTCTTTAATCTCATGCATGGAAACCTGCTCTCTATAACAGAAAGGAAGTCTACAGTATATAAAAAAAAAAAAATAAAAAAAATATAAAAAATCTCCTCCTGTTTGTGCACATATTTGACACTGTAGCTCAGTCCAGCCACACACACACAGGGCCATATTAGAACTGTCCAACCAAATAAAAAATGGAATAAAAATAAATACCTGCCCAACTAAATAAAATTCAACCACACAACATAAAAATGAAATAACTCCATGTAAAAACATGTCAAATGGCCAGTACTGTCTTCTGCCATGTTCCGCACTGGTGTCAGTCAGCACAGATTTCAGAATTCTTGTACTCTCAACTTGTTCGTCACTGCAAGTGGACTTCAATGTCTGTAGCAGTTTTTATTCCGCCACGCCTTACTTGTTCGCTGTTCTTACATATGGACTTGAATATCTGTGAGTTTTTACTCTGCCATTCTGACTTGTTCATCTCCACAAGTGGACTTTAATGTCTGTGACAGTTTTTACCATGCCATTTGCACAACCATGCTCCATATGAAAGGAATGGGTACATACTGGTGTGCTTGATTTCTCTTAAACTGCACGATAGAGATCTTTAACGTGCCTGTTGTCTTCCTTTAGAATAGTATCAGTTGCTCAAGGTGTCACTGCATTCTGACAAATCCATATACGCTACACCACATCGGCCAAGCAGATGCCTGACCAGCAGCCTAACCCAACGCCCTTAGTCAGGCCTTGGGGGGGGGGGGGGAAAGAAGAGAAAGAAAATAAAAACTCTATGGATGGATTTTCTATTGCGGCACCAGCCGATGAGCACCTGTTGTTATTCTGACCTGAAAACAAAAACCACCAACACCCGATTCCAGTTTACAACCTAGAAACTGATGATTTCAAACACACACATCACAAACATTTCAGACCCACCCTTCTGAACGCCTGACAAGCTAAATTATACCTGCCCATGAAGTCTTGAACACTATCATTTTAAAATCCAACCCAACTTCACACAAAGACTAAACAAATAAGCTTTTGAAACCATGCTATATAAATAATTCTTTTAAAATTATGTTACTGTAATTTGCTGTGGTTAATATAACAAAATATTCCTGCATCAATTTCTACCGTCACCCCCCACTCATCTACCAGCTCAATGAATACAAGATGTATTCTGTCTTTCTGTGTTCAAACAGTGCTAGATTTTCCACTCTGCCATTTGTGTTCAATGCTTTATGTTGCAAGCATTTTCTGAACAGAATGCCAATTTTCTATTTAAAAAAACAACAACAACCATGTCTGCATATCACCCTCAAGAATCAATTGAAAACACCCCTTTTCCTGTACTCCTACAACCTGTAAAATAAATGATTATATGATAAAAATAATAAAAATAATTGAATGAACAAAAAGTACACAGATGGTGACAAAATATACCAAACTAATCAAATGCAACTCAAAACTAAATCTTTAAAGGTATATATAAGCTATTGAACACTTATATCTCATCATGCATCATTCACGATAATCCACACACATCTATAAGCTGTACTCCAAATGTTAATGTAATCATTAATGTGTTCAATTACTGATTTAATCATATACATCCAGAAACAGACATTTCCAGACAGCCACTGACTGATGTTCTCCTGACCAGACGGCTACAGATATATGTTCTGACCACAGACTGATGTTCTCCTGACCACAGACAGCCACAGACTGATGTTCTCCTGACCAGACGGCTACAGATAGATGTTCTGACCACAGACTGATGTTCTCCTGACCACAGACAGCCACAGACAGATGTTCTCCTGACCAGATGGCTACAGATAGATGTTCTGACCACAGACTGATGTTTCCCTGACCACAGACAGCCACAGACTGATGTTCTCCTGACCAGATGGCTACAGATAGATGTTCTGACCACAGACTGATGTTTCCCTGACCACAGACAGCCACAGTCTGATGTTCTCCTGACCAGATGGCTACAGATAGATGTTCTGACCACAGACTGATGTTCTCCTGACCACAGACAGCAATAGACTGATGTTTCCCTGACCACAGACAGCCACAGACTGATGTTCTCCTGACCAGACGGCTACAGATAGATGTTCTGACCACAGACTGATGTTCTCCTGACCACAGACAGCAATAGACTGATGTTTCCCTGACCACAGACAGCCACAGACTGATGTTCTCCTGACCAGACGGCTACAGATAGATGTTCTGACCACAGACTGATGTTCTCCTGACCAGACGGCTACAGATAGATGTTCTGACCACAGACTGATGTTTCCCTGACCACAGACAGCCACAGACTGAGTGATGTTCTCCTGACCAGATGGCTACAGATAGATGTTCTGACCACAGACTGATGTCCTGACCACAGACAGCCACAGACTGATGTTCTCCTGACCAGATGGCTCCAGGTAGATGTTCTGACCACAGACTGATGTCCTGACCACAGTGTGAGACAGCTACTGACTGATGTTCTGACAAGACAGTGATAGACTGATGTTCTCCTAACCACAGACAGCAATAGACAGATGTTCTCCTGACCACAGACAGCTATAGACAGATGTTCTCCTGAGTAGACGGCAATAGACTGATGTTCTCCTGACCACACACAGCAATAGACTGATGTTCTCCTGACCACACACAGCTATAGACTGATGTTCTCCTGACCAGACAGCAATAGATGTTCCCTTGGCCACAGACAGCTATAGACAGATGTTCTCCTGATCACAGATATATACAGACATGCATTTTTCTTGTCCTTGTGGAAGGGCATGAAGATTCTCAGCTGCCCCATGGAAGCTGAGAACCAGGGCTACAGCTGAAAATCTCTTCCACCAGGGTGTGACTAGTGAAGGAAGCATAGTAGCATTTTTTTTCCAAGTATGAATTATGCATAATGGTGAGCAAGCATCCATGTTAGGCTGTAGACGTCCCACCACGTGAGCTCACAGGGGTGTCTGATCTTTCTGTGAGCGTTTTGAGGGGTAACCGATCCAGTCCCGCTATCCCTGATGATGTTGTACTTGTAGCACGAGAGACCGTTTACCATCCTTCTTTCAACCTCTATTTCTCAAGAAAGTAACACCTTGGACTTGATGCAGTATTGCATCTTACCACCTGGGCAAATTGGAGCTCATATCCCCATTCCTCCTTACCGAATAATGATGCCACTTCTGAGGAACAGGCGATACCACACCTTCCTCAGGCTTTTCCAAAGATGAAGGAATAGATCTAAACTTACATCATTATGCAGTATTACTACTCCAGCAATTTCAAAAGATTTACCTGTATCAAGCTGCCAGAAATTGGGCATCTCTGACTGGATGCGTTTCATTTCCTTTCATACCAAACAGGATTTTCTTTAAACTTAAAGGCAAGGTATCTATACATGTACCCACACAAAGTGAAGCCAAAAGTACTTTTATGCCAACAGTAATGTGCATAGAGACATACCGTTCATGTATGAGAATGTTTACTCTCAGAAACACACATACATAGATGAACATACACACCAGTAAACACACGCACGCACACACACACACACTTCAAATCCACAAGAGCATAATGAACAACAGCTTTCTCTAGCAATGAAGACACAAACACCAAAGTGTATGCTTAGTTACAATTTTATTTGGGAATAACAGAACAAAGTTCTAGCATCCCCCCTTGGGCACGAGCTTGCCGGCATCCTGTCGAGTAGTGTTGAGGTTTCCAGTTGCTCTCTAAAATAATTTCACACAATGATGAATTGTTTTTTTTTCCGTTCAGCTACTTCTCTCTGTTTTGCAGTCTTGTACAGTTGTAGTACATTAGTCCACTAATCACATCAGCAACACCTTTTTTAAAAAGTCAACAGTATGAAGGTAAGGATACACAGTGAATTAAAACAGTGTGTGCATGTTGTTTTGTTTTTGAGTTTTTTGTTTTCTTGGAGAAGTCTGTTCGCAACAGCCAGTTCCATCAGCAAACTTTGGCCAGTAACAAAAGAAGCGGCGGCCAAGTAAGATCACATATACACTCAACATTTTTCTTAAGTCTATTGGAAAAATCAGTTGATTTGTAGTCAAGTTTATACTAGTTCAATATAAAAGTCTCAAAAAAAAAAGGAAAAGAAAAAAAAAAAAGAAAAAGAGGAAAAAAAAAAGAAAAAAAAAAAGGAAAACTGCACTGTGTTATTCACCAGTTTGGTCGCCAAGTGTCTAGAAGCGTCTGCAAATGTTTGTTTAAAAAAAAAAAGAAAAAAAAAAAGAGAAGTAAACAACAAGTTGGCAAATCACTGAAAGATCCTTGGAAAAGGTCTCTAAAACATCCTGGAAGTCTGGTCTTGAACGTTTTTGAAAAACTGTCAGTACACACTGTGTACACGAAAAGGTACAGGTCTTGATGACCCAAGACCCCACACAATGCAGCGTCATGCAGTATCCCACACAGTAACACTAGGTAACAGATGAAACTGAACTTTCTGGTTGGTTTGTCTGTCATTTTCCTTCTTTTTTTCTTTTCTTGATAAATTGTATTTGATGCTTGTCTTTTCTTTTAATATTTTGAAGTTTCTCAGCAATATACCCACAGACAATGCAGAAGAATGACTAAGCTCTCTCACCAAGCCTCCGAAAGACACCACAAGGGAAGGAAAAAGATCAATAAAGGGGAGTTTTAGGGGGCGGGGAAGACGATCCTCTATACCTGTATTACATTTGACACAATTCACACACAACGGTTGGTATGACGGCGTCACAGCTGTGACAGCTGTCCATTTCTCCTGCTATAGGCAGTCCACTGATCAAAAGCAGACTTTTGCAGATTAAAATCAGATACCAAGCCATGAATCATAGAATCGGAACGGTGGGGGCAGGGATAAAAATGAAGAAAAAGTATCAATTGACGTCAAGTCTAAACAAGAGGCCTGCTACAAGAACTCTACAATTTTCAAAGATAAGAAAATTTACAATTTAGACTGGGGGAGGGGGCCAAGGAGGAGGAAAAGAAATCCGAAACCCACAAAAATGTTCCACAGAAGCGAGAGCAAGATGAAGAAATCTGGAGGTTTGTGCCGTGTCGACGGTGCACAAAACCCTGAGGGACAGCTGGTGGCATATCGAGTTCTTCCCAGCATGCAATACTGCCCTGCAGCACTGTTTTAGTTGTGTCGACCTCCACGACGACTGTCCTGCAAACAGAGAGACAACAACACTTGTAGTACAGATACCACAAACACCAAAAACCTCACAACTAAATCACTATCATTTCAACACATTTATCCTGCCCACTTTTGGCATATGTGTACCCCTAACTGCACAGACATTTTCCTAACTAATTAAGCTTTCAGACTAAAAATGAAGTGGAAGAAGGTAGGTGGTCATATATGAAGGGAAGTGTTCTGGGCTTCTGACTATTTGTGGTAACATCTGTATCGTGAATTTGTGAACAACAGAATAAATTCATTGGGGAACTTTTTCTATCAGTTTCCATGAGTCTAAAGCAATGGGAACTGACCTAAAACACACCTCTGTTCACTACTGAACAGTGGCACACAAATGATGTGGATTTTAGGAGTTAAAGATATATTTTATATGGCCTAAGTTGTGATAAACTTATTAAAAGGTAAAAAAAAAATAATAATAAAATAAAATAAAAAAATTTAAAAAAAACAAAAAAACATGTATTTGATGACAGTTATTATATCAGCAAAAATTTTGTCATGTCTTTTCAGAACTTACTGGGGGTCATTTTGTGGGTGAATGGTCATAATCAAACACCACTAGAGCATCCTCGAATCATATATTTCAAATCATAATCAAACTTGATGGAGAGCCATGATTATCCAATCATATTGAAATTGCATGCTTTTATTGTGCGTTTTATTGTCACATACACTTCTTTACAATTCAATATTTTTGGGGTTCTAGTACTTTTACTTCTCCCAGTACATTGTATATTTTCTTAATCTTATGATTCTAACTAGACTTAAGTCAATACCTTCTAATCTTATGCTTTCTTAATCTTATGCTGCCCTTCAACTCACCAAAATCATGATTTCTGTCCATGAATTTTTGGATGAGCTTCAGGTTAATGTGCTAAATGTTCATATTTTAAAAATCAAATCCGCACACATTAAAGCCTTCAGATAGTATTCAGGTCTACTCTGCTCAAGTGCACACCCTCATCATACCGAAAATGCAACATATTGCCTACGACGCAGCCTTCAAATTGAAGGCAACTGACCTAACAGATGACAGTGCAAGCGATGAACCAGCAGCGACCTCCACCTTACGTTCATGTTCATCAAGTGAAAGTGAGGCTGAAGTCAGTGACAAGATGGAGGAAGCTGTGCTGGTTCTCTTCAACTCGGACACTGAAGATGAAGATTTCAATGGATTCAGTGAGCAGGATGACGTTGAATAAATGTGACAATCTCTAAATTATGGATCTTATTTTTGACGTTGAATAAATGTGACTATCCCTAAATCGATGCAGGTCACCGGCCAGGGTGGAAGAGACCCCAGATGAACTCAACAACCTCGTGTTCGTGACCAAGGCGAGCCACCGAGTTGGAGGATATCAGCTGTGGTCAGGCATGGAGAGGGATGGGCGCCACCATGCTTCATTTGCCCTAGACACGCCACATGAAGATGACAACCACACCTCAGCTCATACCGGATCGGTCATCGCCCGGGTCACCAACAACGACAACCACCCCATCCTTCAAGAAGAAGTGGAAGCAGCTGTAAAATCGCTGAAAAAGGGGAAGTCAGTAGGTGTGGATAATATCCCAGCAGAGCTGGTCCAAGCAGGGGGAGAAGCAATGATCACAGCCCTCACAACCATCTGCAACAAGATCTGGCAGACAGGGGAGTGGCCAACACCGTGGACCCAGTCACTGATCATCACCCTCCCCAAGAAAGGCAATCTACAACAGTGCCAGAACTACCGCACGATCAGCCTAATAGGCCATCCCAGCAAAGTCATGCTAAAGATCCTGCTAAATAGATTGAAGCCACAAGCGGAGAAGATCATCGCAGAGGAACAAGCAGGTTTCAGACCAGGGCGCAGTACAACAGAGCAAATCTTCAACCTCAGGATACTGTGCGAGAGGTACCTCCAACATCAACAAGACCTCTACCACGTCTTCGTGGATTTCAAAAAGGCGTTTGACCGAGTATGGTATGGCATGCAGTTTTATGGGCCACCATGAGGTTGTATAACATCAATGCCAACCTGACCCGAGTGATACAGAACCTCTACGACAAAGCCACCAGCGCAGTTTACTTTAACAGTAACATAGGGGACTGGTTCAGAACCACAGTTGGAGTGAGGCAAGGCTGTTTGCTCTCACCAACTCTCTTCAACATCTTCCTGGAAAGAATCATGAGTGATGCACTTGAAGAACACAAAGGAACAGTCAACATCGGAGGCAGAGCAGTCACCAACTTACGTTTCGCCGACGATATTGATGGCCTAGCAGGAAAAGAAGAGGAGCTAGCTAGCTTAGTGGACCACCTTGATAAAACCTCTAGAGCCTATGGCATGCAGATCAGTGCAGAGAAGACCAAACTGATGACCAACAACACCAATGGCATCAGCACTGACATAAGAGTGGATGGGAGCAACTGTGACAGATGAGGGATCCAAACCCGAAGTACTCTCCAGGATTGCACAGACAACAGCAGCGCTCACAAAACTGAGGTACATCTGGAACGACCGGAACATTGCACTCAGCTCAAAGATCAGACTGATGCGTACCCTGGTGACATCAATACTCTTGTATGCATGTGAATCGTGGACCTTAACAACTAAAATTGAAAAGAGAATACAGTCCACTGAGATGAGATGCTTTCGAAGACTCCTGGGCATCTCTACAAAGATCATATCACGAACGAAGAAGTTCGAAACAGAATCAGGCAAGTCACTGGGCCCTACGAATGACCTGTTGACCTAGGTGAAGAGATGCAAGCTCAAATGGTATGGCCCTGTCATGAGATCATCAGGGCTTGCCAAGACATTCCTGCAGGGCACAATGCAAGGAGGGAGAAGGAGAGGCAGACAGAGCAAGAGATGGGAGGACATCCCAGAATCGACGGGCTTGAGGTTGAGCGATACTATCAGGAGGTCACAAAACCAAGAGGATTTGAGGATGCTGGTTGCCAGATCACCTGTGGCGCCCCAACGGTCCACAAGAGTACGGGATAGGTGAAGGTGAAGGTGAACTGTCATATCTGCTGTCAGTCTTACTGGATTCTACCTTCTATATTGTCATCCAGTCTTTCCAAACTGCATTGACAATTTGACTAAATAAATTAAATCAAAGCATATTCTATCAGCTTTACAGCTGTACTTATTTAAAATAGTCTAAATGCTGATTACCGCAGACACACAGTCTTACTAGATTCCACCAGTGTGAATTTCACTGACCCACATACAGATTCAATGGGTAAGATTCTTCTTGCTGTACTGTTTGTCACAGTCTTCCAATTCATAAAGATTCAGTATTTCCTTCCAGTATTTTCACCTGCGGTGAACTGCCACAGCCTTACTCAGTTACCGCTGACTGATACAAGATTCTGCTGTCAGTATGGTCACAGACATTCTTACAAGATTTGATGTGCTCTAATTAAAAAAGTTTATTCACTCTTAAATCTACAGCAGTGTCAGAAACCGTCTGACACTATTCTACTGGCTGTAAATTCTGTTACCTAACTCTTGAATTTCGAGTAGTGTCAGAGAATCAGTCTTGCACTTATTCTACTGGCTGTACTGTTGCTGACACTTAACACTAGTAACAGCAGTTTACACAGTTTTAGCCAACTCAGGATTTATTCTGAGAAAGAAAAAAAACACAAAGCCAAATCATACACACAAAAGAACCAAAAACAAAAACAAATCCTTCTTCAACTGAGTTCTTCCCTAAAGTTTCCTCTGTTTTATTTCTATATAAAATACTTCCTGAAAATTAACCACCCACCCCCATCTGGAAAAAAAAAGAAAGAAAAAAAAGGGAACAAAACTTTGCTGCGCCTGTGGACAATGCAACACATTGAACCTTGACACAAACTGGACAAGTACTAGTTAAAAGCGCTATAGTCTATGCCCATACATGTAAATACCATGCATCCAAGTTTAACCACAACTGGACAGATGATACTGTTTTCATCACACACAGAGATAGAGAGGTGTGTGTGTGTGTGTGTGTGTGTGTGTGTGTGTGTGTGTGTAAAGGTGATACCTACAGACCAAGAAGAGACTGAGAAAAAAAGACCAGACAGATATCAGACACTATACTGAAATACTCCACAATACACTCAAATATTCCACTGGCAGAGAGAGGACAAGTTCTGTCTTTGTCACAATTGCTACACCTCTAGAAATGACTGCTTTCTCTACAGCTTTCTGAACGAGCTCAGCTGAAGTATAAAACTGTTCCAGTCTCACTCTTACATGTACGACCTTCCTCAGTATTACTATATTATCTGCATTTTCAAGCACAAGTGATGCAAAATATAGTTGAAAAAAAAAATATATATATATAATCAGCACAACAGCAAATGGGTTCCTGAAGTGTTTGCCTTGAATAGACAATGGTGGAACAGGGAATGTGAAATATGAAAAATAATTTGGCTATATTTCAGGTAACACTAACAATTAACTAAAACCACAAACATTTTGTTGTCTTTTTAACATGCAGATGACACACATTTTATCTTGCACAAAAAACTGTCACTCTGCACATGGTGTGCAAAACAGCAAGGGGGACAACCTCAGCACTCTACAGTTTTTTCCATTACAGATTTTGAAAGAATGACCCAATCCTCAAGCCAAAAACAGGCAACACATCTTTCACCAGAGTAAACTGTTGCTAATCAATTCGCTCAACAAAACGAATATGCATTTGAAATAGCTTGTCAAACACCAATATTTCCAAAAGATCTTACCTGCCTACATTACCACTTGTCTAGTAAGTAGTTAACATCTGAGTATTGTAAAGCACATGTCTTTTCACCTTGTCAAATTGTTTTTGTTTAAATTCTTCACTGCTCTTTTTTTTTTCTCTCTCTCTGTCCTTCTACTGTGTCTCTCCAGCCTGACAACACACATTCTAAAATTACAACCACACTGTAACAAGCAAGCTGAACAGTCAAAGTATAACCAGCTCTCTGAAGGTTAGTTCCAAATACTGCTCCCAAATGTTTTCAGACTATCT
This sequence comes from Babylonia areolata, assembly GCF_041734735.1. NCBI lineage: Eukaryota > Metazoa > Mollusca > Gastropoda > Neogastropoda > Buccinidae > Babylonia > Babylonia areolata. The sequence continues at coordinate 20,527,478 of NC_134891.1, forward strand.
TATCCGTTTCACAAACCCAACACTGCAATAGCAAGCCATTTTTGATTTTACAAACTGTTGATACAAGAAATAATGTTATGACTGAGGGCCATGGTCATGGCTTCCTGTGTGAAAAACTGGAATACTGACATTGCATCAACAGTGAAATTGGCCTGAATTCCAATCCCAAATATTTTATTTTATTTTTTTTTTACTTCTTGAAGTTGTTGTTCTTTTTTTCTTTTTTTTTCTTTTTTTTTAAAATTTTTTTTAATTATCATCACATGTAGGCTTTAAAAACCTTTGACGCTGTGCCTTTTTTGTTTTTATCGTCAAAAAGCAAGAGCAATTATCAAATCCATTTTTCTGCAACAATACTGATGAAATCAAAAATAAAAAATTAATCATAAGCAATACATCTATCATCATAAGCAATACATTTATTACCAATCACTTTCTCAAATGATTGTTCCAATGCAAATAAATCAGCACACATTCAGCTCACATTGTCTGTACAAGTACTACAACAATAATTTATATATGGGTGGACTCACAGTCACACACTGATGCAGTAACTGGTGTGACAGAATCTGTACTATCTTTAAATCAGGAGTACAGATGTTATATCAAGTGGCAGTAGTTAGTACTATCAATAGTAGTACAAACTACTAGTATCACAACTGCTTTCTTTTTTCTTTTTTTTTTTTTAGTATTCTCAGTTATGCACACACACATCACAAATGCATTCAAGCATACCTGCCCTCCCACACACACACACACACACACACACACAGTGCCACACAAATATACACTGATAATCTGATGGAGTGTTAAACTTTCATTACTAATTTACTTTGTTAGTTTGTTATAAAAAAAAATAAAAGAAAATAAAAGAAAAAAGAAAAAGGCAGAGGGGCTTGAAATGACACTGATATATGCATGCATGCTCTCTTGTTCATGCGCCCATCAGCATGTGTGCATACCATTTTCAGTTTTTGTTTTTACAGGTTACTTTTTTTTTTTTTTTTTAAATGACACACACACACACACACACACAAAGACACACACACAGTAACTGCTGTCAAAAACGCCATAGCGTGCAGGAGTGATTCGACGTCTTGTTCAATATTTATCTATTTTGTTTTGCTTTTTTGTGCGTGGTTTCATGTAACTTTCCATGCTTGTCTTATAAACCTTGTTCAGGTTTAATTGACATTAAAATTGATTCTGATTCTGATTCACACACAGTGACACACACACACACACACACACATTACATTGCCTAACAACACGCCCAAAATACTGACAATGTTGACAGCACATGTTCATTTAGAAAATTATTACTAATATTAGTGAATATTACTCACACATTTTCATGGCAGACTTCAACCAACTCTAACACACACACACACACACACACACACAGAGCGAATGACAAGACTGCTGTGATGAGGTCCAAATGCAGACCAGAAAACGACCTTTTTGAAATTTAAAAAAAAAGAAAAAAAAAAAGGAGTCAACATTCGTTAATAAATTCACAGTGTTACTATGTTCTAGACTATGAATAATTGGGGAGGAGTGAAAGGGAAATGGGGTGAGAAAGAGCAAGCTGGGGGCTGAAAAAGAGAGAGGAGGGCGACCAAAAAGACATGAAATAATACGAACATAAAGGAAGAACAATAGAAAGAGAAATCCTAGATCGATGGTAAAAATACAACAGTATGAAATGTCTGATTATTAGAAAAACAAATGTGACATTGCTGATATCTAACTTTTGAACCATAGTTTACTGGACACTGCCTGCCATACTCCTGCACTCCTCCCATCTCTTTGTAATGAACTTACTAATGACGGAATGTAAACTGCTGTACCAATGCACAGACTTCTCCACTATCTTTTTATAGAAACTGCTGTATGTGTGCACTCACTCCTGCAATCTCTTTTTCTGTTCAAATGCTATACACTCACTCCTCCAATTGAAGGTAAACTACTGTACTGATGCACTCAGTCCTCCAACTGAAGGAAAACTGCTGTATCTATGCCCTCACTCCTCCAACTGAAGGTAAACTGCTGTACCTATGCACTCACTCCTCCAACTGAAGGTAAACTGCTGTTCCTATGCAATCACTCCTCCAACTGAAGGTAAACTGCTGTTCCTATGCAATCACTCCTCCAATTGAAGGTAAACTGCTGTTCCTATGCACTCACTCCTCCAACTGAAGGTAAACTGCTGTTCCTATGCACTCACTCCTCCAATTGAAGGTAAACTGCTGTACCTATGCACTCACTCCTCCAACTGAAGGTAAACTGCTGTTCCTATGCAATCACTCCTCCAACTGAAGGTGAACTGCTGTTCCTATGCAATCACTCCTCCAACTGAAGGTAAACTGCTGTTCCTATGCAATCACTCCTCCAACTGAAGGTAAACTGCTGTTCCTATGCACTCACTCCTCCAATTGAAGGTAAACTGCTGTTCCTATGCAATCACTCCTCCAACTGAAGGTAAACTGCTGTTCCTATGCAATCACTCCTCCAATTGAAGGTGAACTGCTGTACCTGTACACTCAATCCTCCAATCTTTTATACAGTACATGTACCTATACTTTTAAACTGCCTCACTTATGCATTCACTCTTTTTATAGTATCTACTTTTAAATCAAAGTGCTGTACCTCTGCAATGTATGCGTTTCTGTGTGTGTGTGCACACGTGTGTGCATGTGTGTGTGTGTGTGTGCGTGCGTGCGTGTGTGTCAGTGGAATGTGAGTGTGAGTGAGTGAGTGAGTGAGTGAGTGAGTGAGTGAGTGTGTGTGTGTGTGTGTGTGTGTGTGTGTGTGTGTGTGTGTAAATCCCAGTGTTCACTTTTGAAGCTCTTCTCAATGTATACACACTATGCAAGCTTGCAAGTTTGGCATTTTCATTTGTATGTCCACAACTGACACAAGTCTTTCACATGACTGAACCCTGGGTTTGAGATTTGATGGGTTTTTTTCTAAAATCAAATGTCCGTTTGTCCAGAAAGCATTCAAACTGGTCTTTCAGTTTAAAATTTTCTGCAAAAGTGCAATCCAGAAAATGTTTAATGACACTGAAACGCATGCACACGCACTCACATGCACAGCACACATATCTGCCTATACTGATTTTGAAGTGGAAAAACTCAAAGCACTCAAAACTGGAGGGTAAAGACAATAAAAGACGTCCCAAGTTCTCAAAGTAACAGTTAATAAAAACATGCAACACATGAGTTAAAGTTTCAGTTTACATAGAACACAGGACCTGTTCAACACATCAGGTGGGGGTAGGGGAGGGGGAGGGAAAAAGAAAAAGAAAAAGGAAATAGTTACCCTTCCTCCTCGCTGACTTCGGTCTCCCCGGTCAGCGCCGCCCACTCCATGCCCCCCATGGGAGGGAGGCGCAGCATGAGGCACCTGGTCCTCCTCCTGACGTTTCTCGTAGTGCGTGAAGTCATCAAAAATGGAGGTTGTGTGCTTGTAGCTGTGCAGGATCTTCAACACCTGCTTGCCCTTCTCTGGGGGCACTTCCTGGGTGTCACGAGAGTTGGTCACAGGCTTGTTCTCGTTGTTCTCAAGGCGGATGTGACGCAGCTGGGAATTGGGCACATCCTTGACGTACACCCACTTGACCTCGAACTGACCCTTCCACTTGTCCTGAGCCCAGACGCTGGAGTTCTTGTTGTAGTCAATGGGAGACATCATCTGGGCAACCCCGCAGAAGTGACCACTGCCATTGACGGAGAAGAGGAGGTAGATAGGTCCCTTTCCCTCACGCTCACGGAAAGCAGAGTCCAGGCGCTTGTTTCCATGCTCAGTGCTGCACCAGATGTTGTACTTGATAGACCGGTGGATGTCATCCTCCGAATAGCTCTTGATGATGAAGAAGCGAGCTCCTTTAGGGTTCAAGTTAAAATCCTTGGGGTTATACTGATTTTCTTGTTTCAACTTGTCCAAGACAGGGTGGTGGTTGGCCCCAGACCCGTTACCAGCCATGTTTCCAGGGCTGCTGGCCCCAGACCCATACGAGTTGGCGTTGGAACTCCCTCCATGGTGACTCTGGTGATGTCCACCACCACTGTTGTTAGTGTTACTGTTGCCGCTCGACTGTCCAGAAGGGCCAGCTCCCCCCATCTGGCGCTGGCGGGGAGCACTCCATGCCTGACGTGGTCCAGCAGATGGCTTTCCTCCCACAGGTCCACCGGCACCCATTCCTCCACGACCCTCCCAAGTGCCAATATCCATGCTATGGGGCTTGTTGGGGTTGGCTGGGGCCCGCGGCATCATGCGAGGGCGCTGCGATTGAGGACGTGCTGGCTGTGATGCAATTGCCGCCCACGATGTTTTCTTGGGCGCTTGGTTTCCCATTCCGACACTTCCGCCCACACTCAACCCCATCCCCTGCGAGCTCACACCGTGCATGTTGGAGGACACAGACTGCGGAGGAGGAGACACCATCTCCTGGGTGGGCACACCCCCCACCATTTCCGACCCCATCCCCCCGTCCATCTTCTTATCCATCCCTCCTTGAATGCTCATACCACGCAGTCCCTGTTCAACACTTCCCATTGGGTCCCCACGGTCAGGCCCTGCACCATTCATCATACCGTAGGAGTCCGCCTGCATCATGGAGGGATCGGCATAATAGTCCGTTTCCTGGTACGGGCGAGGGTCTTTTCGAGCTGTAGGTTGAGTGGGCGCATTCCAGTATTCACTAGGATAGTCCCAGCTGCCAAAAGGAAAACTGAACCCACCATACATGCTGCTGTAGTCGTAGCTCATGGGGAACATGGGAGTGTCTCCACCATTGGACCAAGGACCCTCAGTAGTACCAATGCCTTGGCTCATGAAGGGATACATAGTGTTTGGGTTGGGCGTGTAATAGCTCTGGAAAAATGAATCAGTGCCTCCAGGACTTGGCATCTGCCCTGGACTTGTATAGGTCCCCTGTAACAAGATTTGTAAGTAACGCTCACATCTTTCCCTCACTCATGTATCTCCTCAAATGCATTACCCTCAAAGCTCCATTTATCAAAAGCATACATGGCAGTCATAATGATGTAATGATATAACGGTGTAACCAACCCACTTGATAAACAAGCAAACACATGCATAAACAAATGGGCCATGATAAATGAAGGAAGCAGTGCAAAAAAAAAAACATAATGGAAGCTCAAGCAGATCACAACAATGGAACAGATTTGGACAATAACATGCTACACTAGATATGTAGAGATCTGGTTACAATACAGAGGATCAAGTACCGTCTATTTATCAGTGATGATAAAGCAAGCTGGAAAAAGCATTCACCATCTTCCAAGTGACACATCTGTTAAGAGTATACTGCACTGTGAGGAATTTCTTACACTCCGGACGAATAGTTTTCTCTGTTGCTTTTCTACAGACGACCCATTTGTTTGGGTTAGGAAAAAAAAAAAAATCACAAAAAACTGAAAACAGAAAGTAAATGAATAAAACTCACTATACTTGACCCACTGACCCCTCTCCTCACATCGTGTGAATGCCCCCCCGCCCCCCTCCCTCCCCCGCCTCCCTCTTCACTGCTCTCAGAAGCTGAGTCACTATTAGTACCTTTTTGCTGGTAGCTTTTTTCACTGCAGACACTTTATTCAACATCATCATCCTCATCAATGTCAAAACCTTCAGTTTGAAGCATTTCAATCACTTCAGCGCAGTAAAAGCCGCTGTCGTGATCTAGTTTGCTCCTAAAATTTCCACTTGTATCACCTGCAACACCTGTTTTTGTTTGTTTGTTTGTTTTTTTACTTATGCAAATTAGCTTGTTATGTGGGGTCTGAACTCGCTGTGGAGTGTGTTGTTACAGAATCTCATGAAGAAACTTTCCATTCGACCTTTGACACGTTAGCAATGCCCAGTGTAGCTGCGATAGTTATGCTACTCCATGAGAAAAATGTGGAAAAAATTTTAACTGTCGAAACCGCAACAGAGTTCTGTCGTCCGGAATGAGTTAAAAAAAAAAAATAAAAAAAAAAAAGATAAAAAAACCCACCATAATTACTTATCCCCACCCCCTAAAAATGTGCACAGCCACGCTCCCAAACTTTTGAATACAACTTCATTGGTCTTGAACACAAATGGATATTCATATTGTTACAATTTTTAAGATGGGGTTGTTGCAACACCTAGCTCTTTCACCCATTTTTAACAATAAAAAAAAAAACAAAAAAAAATCTGATCTGAATATAAAAAATAAAATGAAAGAACAAAATAATAACTAAAGCGCCAGAGAACTAAGACATATAATATATACATATATTCATTAACTCCATTTCTGTCAGCATGCATCTGAACTATCAAAATTTAAATACAGATAAGCCATTTTTGGAAAGGTTCAGGGAAAGGGAAAATGAGGCAAAAGTGAAGTAAAAACAGGCCTCGTAAAAGGGTTGAGGGTAAGTTATGGATAAGTACAGAAAGGCATAGAAGACTTTACTTGAAAAGCAAGGCACTTCCAAAAAAAGGATGATGAATTTCTACATTCCCTAAACTTCATAAACTCACTATTGCCAACTGGAGAACAAAATGTATCAAATCCTGGCAGTGCTGGTGTTTTGACACCACATAGTACAGTTAAATCTGAACTTCAAAAACAGATGTTCAAAACAGAACACACATATACAACAGAGTAAGCATATTATAGACACCCCCACCCCCCCACCCCCCACATCATCACTCCCATCCATTGCTCAGCCTTGTAACCATCTCCAGTTTAAAGATTGACTAAGGGAATTAAGAAGACGCCTGCACCGGCACTGTCACTGCAGTGTCAGCCATTTACCCTGGGTCTGCCTTGTCCTGGCGCTGTCCACATATCTCTTTGCCGGAATGGGGGGTTGGACCACTTTTTTACGCCCTTTTCCTGGGGATCACTTCGAAAGGCTGGACCATCATCAGGAAATTCATTCTAGATTTAACAGTACCAAACACACAAGCAAAACAAGTGCAGATCAGCCAAAGCAGAAAGAACAAACCAAAGAAGAAAATAAAGAGGATGTGGAAGAACTTGGACTCAACTCAGCAATCTGTGACACACTGTGAAGCACAAAACAAAGGAATTTTTTTTTTTATAACAATCATAATAATAACAAGAGAGTCAAGGCCTTCAAGACTCACTTGTGATACACTTAAAAAAAAAAATCTAATCGTTAAAATGTGTTCTGTATTTGTTATTATAAAGCTTCGGGTTAAAAAAAAAATTAAAAAATTTTAAAAGTCCTAACCAGATTCGAACCCCGCGTGTTCGGGTGAGAAGAAACTGTCTTACCCATTACACAATTGTGGCTCCTTACCTGACGTTCTAAAATTAAATATTTGAACATACTTTTTTTAAAGGGCGATAAATCAATTGTGGTATTCACAGTGAGAACGCTGTTGAAATCATATTATTCTGGTGTATCTTGAGCATTCAAAAAATCTTTAAGGGCAATAAAAAAAATTCTTTTTAAGTCCGCGGTAAAGGAGACATGGCTATCGCCGCAATCACACTGCAACATTTGGCCATTATCTCTAGATCTAGATAGATGTACAAGTTTAGTTACACCCGCCGGGAATGTAGTACGACACGGTCGATTCAATTTCTCTTTTATGTTCATTCTAGTTTTATAGTTTTAAAGCTGATATGAAAATTTAGTATTTTGTTAAACTAATAACATGTAGAGCCAAGTACAAGTACTTCTAAACGTCGTATGAAGTGGAAAGGACTTCATTTTGAGAAAAGTGTAGACTGGAAATTTTTTCGTTTCATCAATTCAAGGGTATTAACACACATTCGCATGGTTTACAATTTTTAACTGTGAATTCCGACTGATTCTGTGGATATTTTTATGGCAGTTTGGGACATAATCCACTAAGTGATGAGGCGTTCACAAATCTTTCTCTGAATAAATATTTAACGGTCACCTCCAACTTTCCATCACATGTTATCGTGTATTGTCCACTGAATATAGGACTGAACGGGCAGGTCAACAACTTGAAACAAAATGGCGTTGTTCACGTTTGCGAAGAATATGAGCACGCGCTTTGAATGTGTATAAATATGTGTACACAACTGATTTTTGCCCATGGCCTTCATGGCTCAGCCAATAGATCTATAAAGTCCACTCGTATTGATTTGAGTATTTTCTGAAAAAGACCACTTGGGCAAATGAACATAGTGAAAGCCCTGTACACTGAGAGTAAAACACACAAGCTTTTTATGTATGGAGTATAATTTCAAAATGAAATGTTTAAGACACACAAGCTTTTTATGTATTGAGTATAATTTCAAAATGTAATGTTTAAAAATGAGAAAGATCAGTTTAAAGCAAATTAAGTCCCCTAGCATTAATTACAGATTAATTTCCCTTTTTCACTATCTGCACCAAAACGTTTGAAAATAAATAAAACTTCCATGCTTAGCAAAAGAAGTTCCTGTTTGAACAAAAAATGATAATAATGACTGCTCTTGTTGTTGTGTCAGAATATCAGATCAAAGTGTCAAATTTAGAGAATAAAAAAAATATAAACAGTAAATGCAGTTTGCATATAATTTGGCTTCTTTTTTTAAAAAAAATTTTTGTGCCCATCCCAGAGGTGCAAAAAATATAAATATAACAGTAAATGCAGTTTGCATATAATTTGGCTTCTTTTTAAAAAATTTTTATGTGCCCATCCCAGAGGTGCAATATTGTTTTATACAAGATGATTGGAAAGAACTGAATTTTTCCTATTTTTATGCCTAATTTGGTGTCAACTGACAAAGTATTTGCAGAGAAAATGTCAATGTTAAAGTTTACCATGGACACACAGACACACACACAGACAACCGAACACCGGGTTAAAACATAGACTCACTCTGTTTACACAAATGAGTCAAAAATCAATAATAATAATATTAATGTAATAAAATTGTAATCTTCAATAATGAACACATACTGTCCCTCCCACTCCCCCCAAATGCCTCCCAAACATGGTTTTATTGCTCCCTGGTGGATGAAAGGATCAACTAACCTCTCTGCAAACTGACTGGAAGGACAAGAGTCCCTGAGGGAGCTGGTTGGTTTTCTTCTCCGTGTATTCTCTTATCATTTTTAAAGTCATAATTTTCAGCAACACTACTCTGAGTAATAATACCAGATCTTTTATTATCACTACTGGTTTCTTTTTTAACCCTGTTCATTTTATGACACGCAAGAAATCCCTCTCCGTTCTGTTTGAGTATTATCCACTATTCCTAGACAATCTTCTCAAAAATGCAATGTGGTCAAAGTCAACATTTTCATCATGCGATAACAAATCTGAATAAGATTAAAATTAAACATTGTGTCATCAGGTCTTAGAATTATGGCTGCTGGATTGCTGAATATGCTACTCAATGACCTGATACTGCAATATGTTTAGAAAGATGATTTTCTTCAAAGCAAGGGATTACATATTCTGACATAATTATACTGATCATTAGATAACCCCGAAGTGATGTGGTTGTACTTGTAAAATGTGCTGGGGTTTATTTTAAATATCTTCTTCTCCTTGGACACATACCAAATGCAGTGCATGAACTAATAATGACTGACACAAATGTTGAACTTGAGGTATAGTAGACTACACAGCAGTGGCAAACATCACATGCCAAAAATTAAAAACGACAGACTGTGACTGAAACACCTTCTGAAAAACTATATAAAACTTTAAAATGAAAATCTATCTTATACATACATGCCAAAAACACTAGCTGCACCTTCTGCATTATGAGATCTTATATCACATACACTGATACAGAGCTTTACTCTTTTTACGCATAAATTATTCCTATCTGATGATCACAGACTGTCACTGATGAACCATTTTTCCAAAATACTAATGTATGGTACATCATTTCTCCTAAATATAATGTATGGTCTTGACATTTCTAAAAAATGTTGTATGGTCGAACTATTCTCTTAACAATAATGGTGTACCATTTCTCCAAAATCCAATACACAGCTGAAAAAATTACTGTCACCCCACCCTCCACCCCCCAAAAAAACCTTAAATGTGCACAACAGAACAAAACATTAAAAATAAGCATGTCACTATCACTATTCTGCCAAGATGCCTTAGATACTTGAGTGCTTTCTTCTCTTCATCTGTGAAGACAAGAGAATTACAACTCTAGACATACTTATATTGCTTTCATTCTTCATATTACATTAAATTCACCATGCATTATTCGTTTCATTATCCATCGTCTTTTTCAGTTTGTTTCAGACACACTGAAGACCCTTTTTGTCATTGCTTGAATCTATGCAAATAAAATCTTGGTGAAAGCAAAGAGTTGTCAGACTTATTTAAAGACTTTAATTTTATCATTCTTATCTCTGAATAATTTCAATGCACCAGATAGTTCTCTGCATCTAGTTTAAGTGTGTGTTATTGTTGTTGTTGTTTTAAGAATAAATAAAACCAAATAAAAACATAACTGTCAAACTACAATCTGTTTGTATGAACAGGTGGGAATTTGATTTTCTCATGGTCAGGAGACAAGTGTTACTTTTTCAGGTATCTCAATACATGGTGATAAAACCGGAATACAGATTACATTTGCAGAGCTTTTGGCGGTGATTATGTGGATGTAGTCTGCCTTTTCATGATGTGCGAGTGTGTAAGTATATACCATAAAATGTGTCCATGCCCAATCTGTGTGAAACAATTTCAAGGGGCAGCCATGAAGTAACTGAATTTGAATTGTTTCCCTTGGCTTGACATGGAGAACCCTGGAGGGAACTGACAAGAATTGTCCAATCTTATCTATTCAACACAAACAAGATCTGACAACAACAGCAACAATCACCAAGATCTAAGCTCACTTAAAGGTAGGAAAAATACTTGCACTGAGATAAAAAGGAAAAAAAAAATTAAAAAGAATAGTGTTATCCACAGTTTTGCTTGCTCACTGCTGCTGTTCCCTCTTGAGGTCTTCATGTGAACTGCTGAAGCTGTGTACACATGGAGAAGCCAGATCTACATCTCTAATGGTATGATATACAGAGTTAATCACTAGACTTATCAAAAGGTCAAAAGGATGCTTTGCTTTGTGGGGGCATTGGTGGGAAGTGGGGGGTTGGTGGGAGAGTATTGACAGAGTAAGAGTATTGACAGTAATGAAAATAACTAATGAAGCATGCTTGTCCTGTTGAAGAATGATAAGGATGTCCTGGTGATACTTTTAAGTCTGGGACTGTATGGTAAGACTGTGCAATATCCTTAAGTTTCACAGCATATCCTCTTTGAAGTACCTTTCCAGTAAATACAAATTTCGTTGTTATTGTTATTACAATGCATGTGTACACCAAACACTGAACAGCAAAAAAAAAAAAAAAAAAAAAAAAAAAAAAAAAAAAAATCACTCACACTCACAGGAACCACAAAATACAAGTTTCTTCAAATTTCACTTTAGACACCATACCTATCTAGCATGTAGAAAAAACAAAAAATCGATCTTTTGAGCACAATTTTTTGTTGTTGTTTTTTTGTGGGGTGGAAAGGGGGTGGAGGTGGAAGGTATCACTGTTAGTCTTTGGTACCCAGTTTCCAAAAGTCCTACACAAGCAGCTATATTCTTTACTCCATTATTTACCACCTGATCAAGTACCTCTTACAGAATGTGTCCTTTTTGTCAGTATACCTCGACAGATGCTGTAAATATTACCATTGATGAAAGTCCGAACGAGTTCTCTGTTGACAGTGACTCGGGGGACAAGTCTGACGTCATGGTATTACTGGCTTGCCATTCAACCAAAGTAATGAACCTGACATTAGCAACACTGACAAAAAGAACAAAACCTTGCATGAAAAAAGCAACAGAAATAGGTAATGTGTCACTGCTTGTAATTGAAATCAGTCCAATGCAAATTGAAGATCATTTGCATAAGAATCAAATGACACATGCTTCAATTTCTTTTAAAATAATAAGATTCTCAAAGATATGTTAAATGGTTCCAAAGAAAAAGTAGTTTAAGTACAGCAACCATATATCTCAATCAGTCTTGCACAGGCAGTTTTTAGCTGTGCTCTGGTTAAGTTGAACAAAATTCAAACAGAACAGGACAACTGAAAGAAAAGTATCGTAAACCCACTAGCTGTTATCAATAATAAATAATACTATTTCAATTTTTTTTTTTTTTTTTTTTTTTTAAAGATCCAAACATAAACTCACCTCCCATATATCAATATTCGCAAATATAAATTTTGCTTTGCTTTCTCTGAAAAACTAGTTTCTGTTCTTTTATCACCTGTTGTGAGTTCAGTGATGTTTTCTTTTCACCTACTAAAGTAGTAGGCTAAACTTACCACTTCACATTTTGTTCTTGCGAAAATACATTTTGTGAAGCATCAACAAACTAACGTTTTAACAGATATATTACAGTTAACATTAGTATTACTTTCAAGCCAGCGTAAACGACTTTTTTTTTTTTGCTTTGATTCGTTTTTATAACAAGACAGGAAAGAAAAGAATAGGCACACAAGTGGAAGTCATGCATAAAGTGATAACTCAGTCATGAAGCAAGCACAACACTGAAGAGAAACCCAATACACAAAATGTGAAAACACCCACAATGAAACATGTCAATGCAATCAACATGAACATCAATTCAACTGAAGTATATCTGCATCTGTCCAACAACTTCATTATGTTATATCAACCTTCATTACAAATTCATCCCAGTTAATTCAACTGCTGTTAATATTACTTCTATGCTAACTGGAAGGCACCTGTGTGTCATCATGTCGCCCAGACATCCTTTTTCTTTTCTAAAATTGTCAAGTTTCCTATTTTAATATACAAAAAGAAAAAGAAAAAAAAGAGTGCACACTGTCTTCAAGCATGCATAAATTAACATTAAAAAGTATAAGACAGTGACCTACACACTGAGCCATCGTACGCCTAGTTTGAAGGGAAATTTGATCCTTATGAAGTTTACTTTCATTCCTCCTTGACCAGATCCAGCTGGAACTCTTTTCTGCTGCTTCTGCCATTGCCTTGAGAGCCCATGTCCTCTCTCTGCCAGATATCGACAGCTGTTTCATGAGGCTGTAGGCAGATGCGCCCACAAACCCTCTTGCACCAATCCCTATGGTGAGGACTATGGCTTGGAAGCCAGATTCTCTCAGGCTGCTGGCTAAACTAGCATACTTCTCAGTCTTGTAGATGTGGGCTTCCTCCATTCTACTTTCATATGGCACAGTGAGCTCAGTCAGAATCGCTTGTTTCGTTGCCTTGGAGTGGAGTACTATGTCAGGTCTGATGCTGCTCTTGCCGATGATTTCCAGGCGTCTCTTCTCCTCTGATAGGTCAACTGTGCATTCCCAATCTTCGGCACCATCAAGCAGCCTACGTTTTGGAAACTCTGGATGCTGTTCCTGGTCAGACTTAATTGCCTTCTACCAACGTAACTCTACAGGGACTTCTGGTGGGCACTCCTTGGACAGTGCTCACCATGTGTGCAATTTCTTTTAGCACTTGGTTGTGCCTCCATGTGTACCGTCCTTGGCTCAATGCCGCTTTGCATGAGCTGAGGGCATGTTCCACTGTTTGTTTGCCATGGCAGAATGGGTACACAGGGTCATCTGCTTTCCCCCATTTCACCAAGTTTGTATTTGAGGGAAGGAGGTCGTACATAGATCTTAGGATGAAGCTGCTCCTCAGAGAGGCCATGTTCCACATGTCGCTCCAGCTGAGGCTAATTTGGAGTGCATTTGGACTCTTTATCATGCTCTTCCTTCTTGATCTCCTGTATAATCATGTCTCTCTGTTTTCCCCCTTGCCTTGATGTCAATAAAAACAGAAGCTATTTTGGTTTTGAACTGAGAAGCGTATAAGCACAGCAATACACCAAACCCGCCCCCACCCAAAACCCATGACTTCAGGTTAGTCACAAGCTGTGTACCAGCAGAAGGTTTGGGACAGGTCCCAACGCTTGCTTACCTGGTGCGGCTGGGCCATGTATTTTTCCTCCTCACTCATCCCGTCTTTTCCAGGTGCCCCGGACACTGAAACACAACAATAACAATAAAATAAACAAATAAATATATCATAATAAACTCAACTTTTAGGAGAGAAATCAAATGCAGGGTTCCCAAAGACGTGACAAAATTCCAAATTTCATAAAGTTTATCCACAAATCTCCAGACCAGACTGAAAATTTTCTACACCAATTACAAAGCTGAATTGAATCCAAATTTGTCTACATCACTGCTGACAAAAAAGAGTGTTCTATCAATATTTACTTTTCTTCACTTTCTTTTTCTTTTTTCATCATTCGTGGTTTTCTAAATGCATTAGTTAAACTTTTTATTGCATGGTACTAGTTAAGAGTTTGGTTTATCAAAAATAAGAATTTTCCAGCCCCTGATGGGTAAAACATTTTTTTTCCAAAACTTCAACCCTTCAAATGGTTCTCTCATTTTTACAGACTTTTCCAGACTTCTGTGACTATCGTACAAACCCTGACAATGTTATTTTGACAGCTTTATAGGTTACAACTTAGCACTTGATAAACTGGAAGATCAGCAGATGGTTTATGAAACAGACAAAAGGTATCTGATTTTTGCAGAAAACCTGATTTTTTTTTTAGATTTGTTTTTTTAAACCAGTTACCAGATACAACTTCATGAAGTTCTGGTGCCTGTATAATCATCAAGATTGGAAAGTAAAAATGTCAGAACAAAAAATGCCAAACATAATCTGTGACGGTAAGCAAGCTTCAGCTGTTGTATTACCCTGGTGAGCTATGAATTAAATTCAAACAGCCATTTTCAGTAATCTTTTAACATTTCAGTTTCACAGGTCACCAGTTATTCAATCAGAATTCTCAGTATCTGTCAAAAGAGAAAAATTTCAAGGTCAGGACATTCTCAAAAAAGAGTTTTCAAAACTCCTACTGTCCCAGTTAACAAGACTTTCTTTTGATTATTACCACAGTACCAGTACCATGTAATCAAGATCACTAACAGATGATCGAACTGCACATAAAACCTCACTGTTCTGGTCAGGCCTTGATGGCCTACAGAATGCTGCAGGAACGTGCAAGCAGAGAAAATAACCAAAAATTAAAAAAATGAGATAAAAGGAATGTTTAAAAAAAATATATATAATGTATGTCAAAGTGTATGTAGTTTGTGTACACAGTGTGTGTCGTTTTTCACACCAGGAAGCATGCTGTAACAAAACAGCTGGCTCTGCTGACTTTATAACAGCTGGCACTGGACTGGCAGAGCGGCAGGGAGTTTTTATTGACAATGGCAGTCTCCAGAGCCTGAGCTGCCAGCCCTCAATAGCATCACAGTGTTTGTGTCTGCTGTGTTAAATACAAGTGCTCATGAAGAAGGTTAAAACAGTGCATGGACTTTAATGAGGCCAGGAGATGAAATGATTAACAAATAGTAAGAAGTGGTAACTCTCACCATTCACAAGGTACACAACTTCAAGTCAGTGCTGCTTACACTACTGATTCAGCTGGCACACAGGTAAGTAGAAGGTACACTGGAACAAACCCAGACACTTCCTGAAAAAGGAAACGCCAGGCCTGTCCTTATACCGATCACTTGAAGAAATGTCTTTGCTGCTGTGTGCACATGTCATCTTTGCTGCTGTGTGCACATGTCATGCCTTTGCTGCTGTGTACACGTCAAATAATCGGTATAAGGGCAGGCCTGGCGCTTCCTTTTTCGAGGAAGTGTCTGGGTTTGTTCCAAAGTATCTTTTATTTACCTGTGTGCTAGCTGAATCGGTAGCATAAGCAGCACTGACCTGAAGTTGTGTACCTTGTGAATGGAGAGATTTACCACTCTTTACTATTTGTTAGTGCATGGACTATTTAATGAGACTCGATAAAAAAGGGAAAAATAGTTTATTTATTCTTGTTTAACTTTAAGATATTGCTGTAGCATTCTGTTCTCTTCACCTCAACCAGCTTACTTCTTCCCTGTCTCCCTATGGTACTTGATAGAAAACAAGGCTTTGGAAAAAACAGGGTGATTTTTTTTTTTTTTTTTTTTTTTACTTACCAGTGTTTACTTTACCCAAACTCCTGAATATCATATATGTTCCCTGAAAGAAAACCTCAAAGTAAAAAGCAGCATCAAATTACATGAATAATAAAATGATACTGGTGGAAATAAAGAAAATGAAATGCATACATGTGAGGGAACAAAATCTGAATGGTTAATAGCACACAATCACGAGTGAAAAACTGACCCAAAACTTACCTTGATTAGGCTGTCCTTTTGTCCTCTGAACATCGTGGATTGACATGTAACAAAAAAGAAAATGGGTAAGGTTAATAAGTACAAATTAGTAAGCAATTCCAGTTATTTGAAGACAAATACAGCCAACCATTATGATCGTTGACTAATGCCGAAAAACCAACCCAAAGGTCGAGAGGTGTGTTCTAATTTGCAAGCCAGCGTGGCACGCACTCCCAGTTTCAAAGAATCGTCATACCCATGTCAAAGATAATTATGATGTAGACTAAACTATTTTCATACACACCATCATACAAACATACAAAACCTTCAGTCGTCCTGTTTTAATGACAGTACATTCCTTGAACTACCATTGCACAAAATAACTCTCGAACCAGAATCCGTCACCACATTCCAGCCACGGACATGGCTGCGTACCTGATCCAAGCTTGCAGACATCACAATTTCAGGAAATATGTTTTAAACTCTGTCCAAGTGTCCAATCACAGTCTTTACACAATATTAAAACACCGAGGATCTATCAAACTTTGGTCTCGAAGTTGTTCAAAGACGAAAAAGGTCGGAAAATGCGAAGAAAGCTAGTCACTTTTTTCCTCCTCGGGGCAATGAAACAATGGCGGCTGACTACGCTCGATCCCGCGTGTACTCACGTGACATGGAAATTGACGTCATTTCTCTTTTCAGGCAGAGAAGCACACCTACAAGGTGTCGATCGTGTCGTGCTAAATTTCGAATATTGCAACAGGATTTCTTGTTTCTTTTTGCAGTAGTATTTGCATATTACATTCATAAACGGGAAAATATAAATATTCGTGTGTCGGAAAATGTCTGCTGTATAGTCGTTCGCTAACAAAGATTTTCGCATGTTCTGACTTGTTTCTCGAGGGCAAACTGTGGGGTCTACAGTCGAATTCAGTCTCAACAAAGAAATTAGGTCATATGTAATGTATTAAGTTACCACAGTACAGTTATGAACAACAGAATGGTAGACAAAACAAACACTGTTCATGCATATCTTCGAGTTCGGTCTCGATTTATGCGCTGGAATATAAAATGGGAAAACATCGTATGGATCAAATTTTAAAACATGATCACAGGCATATCATAGTGATGGAGAAAAATAATCAGCAGGAACATCTGTGGTGTGTATTTATATAGAGATGAACAGCATGGTTTCCAAGGTATGTCTGTTCATCTTACTCACAACTCAGTAATTTTCACAATGACACAGCAGTGAACTCAGTTATGCACACTGAGACTTACGGTGAATCACTGAGTCCAGCTGACCCGGTCAAACCTCAGTGTATGCGTTTTTTGGAGTTTAACGACCTATTGGCGTCTACACCCTTAAGGTCAAGTTTGCTCAGTATATGCCGTTACCCCGCCCTCTTATAATTGAGGACCAGACGGCCAAACTGCTTGCACTGAGTTTCAGTTTCAGTTTCTCACTGAGGAGGCGACATTGCGTTCAGACAAATCCATGTACGCTACACCACATCTGCAAGGCAGACGGATGCCTGACCAAGCAACTGACATAGCCCAACTGACTATGCACTTAATTTAGTCAGTGAGCCATTGAGTGCCTGCATACATACAGTTTGCGTACCTATCAGAGTGGATTCAGTTCGCCGGATTCCCGGGAGTCTGAACTTGGCCAGAGCCACTGACGGGACAACTTAACTTACACTCGTTGCCATGGGTTCTTTTTCAGTGCCGCGCCGAGTGCGTGCTGCACACGAGTCTCACTGATCCGAATGACTAGACGCCGGCTCAGCCTTGATTTTCCAGTCAAACTTGGGAGAAAGGGCAAGAGCGGGAATTCAAACCCATTCTCTCACGGACTCTCTGAAGTTAGCGTCGCAACCATTCTGCCACCTTCCTCCTTGACCTCCTTGCCTGTACTGAGAATCGGCGGAAATTACTGCATAGCTTCACAAATGATCTTACTGAAAGATATATCAGTGTCACTAAGAAAACAAGAACTCTCTCTCTCTCTCTCTCTCTCTCTCTCTAACTCAGTGAAGCGTCAATTAAAGTGTGTTTCACTTTCAGCCGGCGGTCTCAGTCGGATACAATCTCCAGCGAGTCTCAATCTCAGGGTCGGGTCTCCTGTTGTATCTCCGGCTGTCAATCTCCGGCAGTCTCGCACACTGGCACTCACTGCCGACCAGCTGGCACAAATACAATTTGGCAGTGACACTGACACACACTCGGCAGGCAGTGACACAGTCACTGGCAGTGACACTGACACACACACATGTACACACACACACACACACACACACACACACACACACACACACACACACACACACACTGAGACTAGACAGAAAGACACAGAGAGAGCCAGGCAGAGAGACAGACTGTGAGCCTGAGAGAAACCTGGAGATGAACTGATTTATTTAGTATTTCATATATAAAAATATTCTTAATTTGCGTGCGATATACTTGTTCCGTTAAACTTGCATTGTGGCCCTGGATATGAGTGTGTGTGTGTGTGTGTGTGTGTGTGTGTGTGTGTGATCGAGTGTGCCGTGTCAGTGTGTGTGTTTGCGAGCACACGCGCACATGTGTGTGTATGTTTGCGAGCACACGTCCATATGTGTGTACACTGATGTGTGTCAGTGTCTCAGTGTGTGTGTGTGTGCCTCTGTGTGTGTGTGTGTGTGTGTGTGTGTGTGTGTGTGTGTGTGTGTGTGCAGTGTATGTGTGTCGGTGTGACGTGCCATGAGTGTGTGTGTGTGTGTGTGTGTGTGCACTGGCAATGCGCGCGGGCACGCGCGCGCCGGCGTGTTAGTCAGTGTGGCATGCCGGCGGCGTGATGTGTGTGTGTGTGTGTGCGTGTCAACGGTGTGTGTGTGCGTGTGTTTACCGGTATACTTGCGTGTGTCCGTTGTGTATGTCTGTGCCAGTGTGTATACATGTGTGTGTGTGTGTGTGTGTGTGTGTGTGTGCTGACACAGAGAGAACAGCTCAGAAAGTAGAACGCGCAGTGCTGGCGGGAGTCAGCGAATACCACGTGCACGCATGTCACGCTTTTTCACTGAGTTTGCTTTTTAAAGTTGTGCGGAGTTCGTCGTGTCTCTGTGACACTGACCGTCGTGACTGAGACTGAAGGAGTCACACAGTCGGGGGGGGGGGGGGGGCAGTGGCAAGCAGTTGAAGAAGCGCTCAGCCACTGCGGGTAAGTAAAAGTTGACTGAATGAGCCTAGCGCCTAATGAGTGTTTTAACGGACTTAGTTAATGGCCGGAGCTATTTTACCGGCAATTTTTGTGCAGGTATAACTGACGATAATACCATTACTCGCTTGTCCCTTCGGTCACCCCACCCAGTCATTAATTTTCAAAGCTGTTTCAAATCAGTATCACACGTAACTTCGTGAATGATTTTTTACTCGGGTCGGACATCACAGTGCAGTCACTGATGTGCCGCCCGTCTGACTTAATTTTAGTACCAGGCTCAAGGCATGTGGTTGGGAATCTTTTTCTTTTGTGTGCATGGATAAGGAAAACAAAATGCATCTTACAGAAGACATGTGATCAAAAGTTCTCGGTCAAGTTACTTAATGGGAAGAAATGGCAAGAGCGGGAATTCTTCTTCTTCTTCTTCTTCTTCTGCGTTCACTCGTATGCACACGAGTGGGCTTTTACGTGTATGACCGTTTTTACCCCGCCATGTAGGCAGCCATACTCCGTTTTCGGGGGTGTGCATGCTGGGTATGTTCTTGTTTCCATAACCCACCGAACGCTGACATGGATTACAGGATCTTTAACGTGCGTATTTGATCTTCTGCTTGCATATACACACGAAGGGGGTTCAGGCACTAGCAGGTCTGCACATATGTTGACCTGGGAGATCGTAAAAATCTCCACCCTTTACCCACCAGGCGCCGTCACCGTGATTCGAACCCGTGACCCTCAGATTGACAGTCCAACGCTTTAACCACTCGGCTATTGCGCCCGTCGAGCGGGAATTCAAACCCCATACCCTCACGGACTCTCTGCATTGGCAGATTAGCGTCGCAACCACTGATTCAGTGCCACCTTCCTCCTCAGTTGACCTCCTTGCCTGTACAGTGCTGAGAATCGGCGGAAATTACTGCATAGCTTCACAAATGATCTTACTGAAAGATATATCAGTATCAAAAGCGGGAAACAAGAACCGCCCCCCCCCCCCCCCCCTCTCTCTCTCTCTCAAACTGAAGTGTCAATTAGAGCGTTTTTCACTTTCAGCCGGTTTCAGTCAGATACAATCTCCTCCACCCTCCACCCCGGCCCCCTTCCCCTCCCCCAGGCCGTAAAACACGCAATGAAACAATAGCTGGTGCACTATAGTTAACATGGAGGTAGGAGTATGAAAATGTATCACCACATATATATGTAATGGATAGTCCTAGCACATGTAATACATGAGGTGTGTGTGTGTGTGTGTGTGTGTGTGTGTGTGTGTGACAATGTCAAATCCACAGGTATGTCATTCTCTCTGTCAGGTCTACCTCTCTCTCTGTTTTTCTCTGTCTTCCTCTCTCTCTGTCTTTCTCTCTCTGTCTACCTCTCTCTCTGTCTTCCTCTCTCTCTGTCTTTCTCTCTCTGTCTACCTCTCTCTCTGTCTTTCTCTGTCTACCTCTCTTTGTGTCTTTCTCTGTCTACCTCTCTGTCTTTCTCTGTCTACCTCTCTCTCTGTCTTTCTCTGTCTACCTCTCTGTCTTTCTCTGTCTACCTCTCTCTGTGTCTTTCTCTGTCTACCTCACTGTCTTTCCCTGTCTACCTCTCTCTCTGTCTACCTCTCTGTGTCTTTCTCTATCTCTCTCTGTGTCTTTCTCTGTCTACCTCCCTCTCTCTGTCTACCTCTCTCTCTGTCTTTGTCTAACTCTCTCTCTCTCTGTCTACCTCTCTCTGTCTTTCTCTGTCTACCTCTCTCTCTCTCTGTCCACCTCTCTCTCTGTCTTTGTCTAACTCTCTCTGTCTACCTCTCTCTGTCTTTCTCTGTCTACCTCTCTCTCTCTGTCCACCTCTCTGTCTTTGTCTAACTCACTCTCTCTGTCTACCTCTCTGTGTCTTTCTCTGTCTATCTCTCTCTGTGTCTTTCTCTGTCTACCTCCCTCTCTCTGTCTACCTCTCTCTCTGTCTTTGTCTAACTCTCTCTCTCTGTCTACCTCTCTCTGTCTTTCTCTGTCTACCTCTCTCTCTCTGTCCACCTCTCTCTGTCTTTCTCTCTGTCTACCTCTCTCTCTGTCTTTCTCTCTGTCTTCTTCTCTCTGTCTTTCTCTGTCTACCTCTCTCTCTGTGTTTCTCTCTCGGTCTTTCTCTGTCTACCCCTCTCTCTGTCTTTCTCTGTCTGCCTCCCTCTCTCTGTCTACCTCTCTCTCTGTCTTTGTCTAACTCTCTCTCTCTGTCTACCTCTCTCTGTCTTTCTCTGTCTACCTCTCTCTCTCTGTCCACCTCTCTCTCTGTCTTTCTCTCTCTCTGTCTTTCTCTCTGTCTTCTTCTCTCTGTCTTTGTCTACCTCTCTCTCTCTGTTTCTCTGTCTACCCCTCTCTCTGTCTTTCTCTGTCTACCTCTCTCTCTGTGTCTACCTCTCTCTCTGTCTTTCTCTGTCTACCTCTCTCTCTCTGTCTACCTCTCTCTCTGTCTACTTCTCTGTCTACCTCTCTCTCTCTGTCTACTTCTCTGTCTACCCCTCTCTCTTTCTCGCTCTGTCTTTCTCTGTCTACCTCTCTCTGTCTTTCTCTCTTTCTACCTCTCTCTTTCTCTCTCTGTCCACCTCTCTCTCTCTCTCTCTCTCTCTCTCTCTCTCAGGGTGGTTAGGGGGTGGGGTCATGAGTTAGACAGGCTGTGTGTCAAATGTATAGCAAGAGATTTTAAATCCAAATTTTTATAATTTTCCTAACTCGGTTTAGCTCAACACAACGCATGCTATAAGCATGAGTCATTGATGTGGTGACCTGGTCAGTATTGATTTGAGCTAACCTCGCACACAGCTTACACACATGCACATATACACATGCGTGGCACACACTTACACACAATAAAACAATTCAAAATATTTCAATCATAAATCCCAATAGTTCAAAGGAAGATAATTATTATTCGCCATAAAAAAAGTCAAAATTGGAAAATCACTTTAGCTATGACAAAATCACTTGAAACTGAACAAAATAGCTAACGGGCGCAATAGCCGAGTGGTTAAAGCGTTGGACTGTCAATCTGAGGGTCCCGGGTTCGAATCACGGTGACGGCGCCTGGTGGGTAAAGGGTGGAGATTTTTACGATCTCCCAGGTCAACATATGTGCAGACCTGCTAGTGCCTGAACCCCCTTCGTGTGTATATGCAAGCAGAACATCAAATACGCACGTTAAAGATCCTGTAATCCATGTCAGCGTTCGGTGGGTTACGGAAACAAGAACATACCCAGCATGCACACCCCCGAAAACGGAGTATGGCTGCCTACATGGCGGGGTAAAAACGGTCATACACGTAAAAGCCCACTCGTGTGCATACGAATGAACGCAGAAGAAGAACAAAATAGCTGAGTTGCGCCAGGCACGAAAAACTATGCTCGATCATACATAACAAAAACAGTCTTCACTGTGAATGCATTCGCCAAACATAATGTGGTTTCGCTGAGCGAAGTTGAATTTTGTTTTTTGCGCACGTCTCCTTAGGTGGTTTCTTGTACAGT
>NC_134891.1:20555415-20557915 GCF_041734735.1 Babylonia areolata
ATCAGTGTGGGCGATCTTCATACGGTGAAGGTGACTCAGTAGTCGGCAGTGGCCGGTTCTCAGTCTGAAGAGGACTGTCTGCTGGTGTCTCTGGAGCTGGTGGATTGGATCGACACCACTGTTTGCACCCAGCCTTCTCTTCCACTGGTTCTGGTAACGGTTGTGGATGATGGTCCTGGCCTCTCTGTAGGTCACGGGGTGGCTGAACTGCTTCATTTTGCTGCCTGCCTTGGAGAGAGCATCGGCCTTTTCGTTCCCCATGACCCCACAGTGAGAAGGAACCCACTGAACAGTGACAGTCGACCGTTTTGAAAGGTCATGAAGGGCTGCTTTGATGTTTGTCAGCTGCTGTTCGTTTCTGGTTGACTGGAGTCCCTGCAGGAGAGATCTGCAGTCAGTGAAGAAGGCTATCTTTGGTGGTGGGTTGACTGACGTCCTGAGGCCTTGTGCAGCATGGAGTAGTGCTGCTGTCTCCGCTCTGTAGTTCGAGGAGATTCTTCCTGTGGGGAAGGCTCCAGGGGTCAGTCTTCCATCTGTGTGCCTGATGAAGATGCCTGCTCCTCCATTCTTCACCGCTCCCTCCGAGGATCCATCTGTGAAGACGTGCGTCCATTCGCTGGGGTTGTACCGAGTCTCAATCATCTCCAATGTCAGAGCTTTCAGCAGGGGAGGGGCTTGGCAGTCCTTTTGGTCGATGCCAGGGACTTTTGTGATGATTGAGACTCCTTCCAGTTGGTCGGCCGGTTCCTCGAAGTCGGGGAGTGTTTCCATCTCGGCAGGGGACGAGGGCAGCAGGTCTTCATGTTGGCGGTGCAGGGCCTTGGAGAGGTGGTTGAAGCTGGTCCGCTTCAGTCTGTTCTTTGTTGGGTGCTTCAGTTTTTCGTGCATGGGGTGAGTTGGCATGCGCAGGAGCTTCTCGCTGTGGATGAAGACTTTTTCCTCTCGTCTATCTTTGAGTGGGTGGAGGCCTGTGTGTTTCTCCATCGCCTGAACTGGAGTCGTCTTTATCCCGCCAGTGATCAGCCGTAGCCCTGCGTTCTGAACTTTGCTCAGGCGGCTTGTGTTGGTTGCTGATGCCGTGGCCCAGGCAGTGCTGCCATACTCCAGGGTTGGCCTGACAGTTCCAGTGTACACCCTCTGCAGTATGCTGCTGTTGGCACCCCAAGAGGTCCCGGCGAGTTTTTTCAGGATGGCCAGTTTTCTGGTTGCTCGTCTCTCGATGTCCTTGAGATGGGGGTTCCATGTCAATCGCTTGTCGAGCTTCACACCCAGGTACATTGGCGTGTCATCCTGTTTCAACTGCATTCCGTTCAGTTTGAGGTGGGAGGTTTCTGACATCGGTGACAGCGAGAAGATTGCTGAGACTGTCTTGGTGGTGTTGATGTCTACTCCCCAGGCAGAGGCCCATGTTCCCACGTGGTTGAGTGCTTCCTGCATTCTGTGGCTGGCGGACGTGAGGTATTCCGCAGCACTCCAGGCAGCAAAATCATCAGCGTGGAGGGCTCTGGAGACATGCTTGGAGATCTTCTCAGCGATGTCGTCGATGAAGATGAGGAAAAGTGTAGGGGAAATGACTCCTCCTTGCGG
This sequence comes from Babylonia areolata, assembly GCF_041734735.1. NCBI lineage: Eukaryota > Metazoa > Mollusca > Gastropoda > Neogastropoda > Buccinidae > Babylonia > Babylonia areolata. The sequence goes on from NC_134891.1 coordinate 20,557,003, forward strand.
CACACCTTGCTGTAGAGTGACCCGATGGCTGGTTTTCCCGTCGAGTTTTACCCTTGCCCTGCGGTGTTGGAGGAAATCCTGGATCCAGCGGTACATCTTCCCTTCCACTTTCTTGTTGAGGAGCTTCAGGAGAAGTCCTGCCTTCCAGACCTTGTCGAAAGCCTTGGTTAGGTCCACGAAGACTGCAAGCACCTTCTTCTTTTCTTGAAAGGCAGTCTCTATCTCCTGTGCAAGGTACACCAGCTGGTCTTCGGTGCTGCGGTTTTTCCTGTAGGCTGATTGGGTATTGCTGAGCAGGTGGTTTTCTTCAAGGTGTTTCAGGAGTCGAGTGTTCACCATCCTTTCCATCACCTTGCCCAGACAACTCAGGAGGCTGATTGGTCGATAGCTGGACTTCTTAGTCTTATCCTTCTGCTTCTTTCTGATGGGGACGATGATGGCTTCTCTCCACTGGTCTGGAAGTTTCCCTGTGTCCCAGGACTGGTTGATGATCAAGAGAAGCTTCTGTCTGGCTACAGGTCCCAGGTTCTTGATCATGTCATTCGGGATGCCGTCTTTCCCAGGGGCTTTCTTTTTCTTCAGTTTCCTGATGGCTGCACTGAGTTCGGCCATGGAGAAGGCTGTCATCATGGACTGACTCGGGTTCTGCTGTTTCAGCTTCTCCTTGATCTCCCTCTGGACTTCCTGCACTCGGGCTTCAGGGAGTGTTGTGGTGCTGCCCTCTCTGTAAAAATCTGCAAGGATGTTGGCTGCCTGCTTGCCCGCGTGGTGCTTGCCATTTTCCTCAATGACAGTTCTGCTGTGTCTGGTGCCCGTGTCTTCGTTCAGAAGCTTGGTCAGGTTCCACAACTTGCCGGTGTCCTTCTCCATGTTGAGACTGCTATTTCAGTTTCGAAAGCAGTTAGATTCGAGC
>NC_134891.1:20562915-20572915 GCF_041734735.1 Babylonia areolata
TCTTCAATATATACACACGACAATGCCCTTTGGTGTATGTATGTACACACATAAAGTGTCTCATTGTTAACACCATAATCAACAGCTTTGCGTATTCATTTTTTTTCTCTCTCATTGGAGTCAGAGTCTCTCAGTTTTTTGGGTTTTTTTGCAGGTGAGTAAATTTCGAACACACGTAATCCTATATTTATTATACATAACCAGTTCTAGGTTATAAACAAACAGTCGTAATTAATTCTATATTGCAGGACGATATTTTGCACAAGCAATTCTATACATAATCAGTTCTATATTATACAAAATCAGTCTTATTATTTACACACAATCAGTCATATCATTGTACATGATCAGTCCTATAATAATACACAATAATGGTTCTACGTTCTTGTTCTTTTTTTGTTCATTTTTCTTTCTTTTTTTTTTCTTCTTTTTTTTATGGAGAATGGATATGTTCAAAAGTAGTGTATCAATCCAGCCATCGGATTATGATGGTATATGTGTCATGTTCTGGTGTTGTCTTATAGTTAACTGTGGAGTTTGGCCAGTGCACGGATCGCAGCAGCCCTCGAAAACAACTCTGGCCCCACAGGTCAATGACTGTAAACAGCCATCCTTTCTGACACATTACTTTGCTCTCTCTCTGTGCTTTTTTCCTTGCAGACAGTGACCCTGACTTTCTATGTGTGCCAAGACATCCCTGTATTGTAGCGTACATTAGAACAGAATCCATGATGTACAAGATCATGGGTGGTTTGGTCACGGAGGTGGCACCCCGGGAAGGTACTCTACTGCGGACGAATAGAACTGTCCGAGGCCACCCAGAGAAACTACAGGTACCCGGCCTTCTCCCGCATTGACTCCCACAGACACTCCTTCTTCCCTTCCGCTGTCCGCCTGTGGAACCAGATTCCAGACCATATAATCTCAGCCATTTCCCCCTCAGTCATTCAAGACCGGGACTGAGACCTGGCTGCGAGCCTCAGGCTCAGTATAGCTACAGGACAGGGTTGCTGGGTTTTTTTTTGTTTTGTTTTGTTTTTTTTTTGCTTTCCTTTTTTGGTTGTTTTTTTGTTGTTGTTTTTGACTGATGCTGTGTGGGGCCCGGGTTCCCCTGGCTGAACTAGGGGGCTTAACGGTCGTGCACAGATATCAGTCACCTAGAGTGCACCCCCCTGTTGTGGATTGTTGCCCTGTACAGGGATTACCACAGGATTATAGACAAGACAAGACAAGACAAGAATAAAGTGTTCAACAGTCCAACCGGTGTGTTCTGTCTGGATGAAATCAACGAACGTTTCAACAACAACAACAGCATAATGACAGAATGTTACACATTGAAATAACATCGTAACACACATAGTCTCATATGGTTCGTCTCTGGAGTTGCAAAACTATATAAAGTGACTATATAAATCTATGAGGTATGACTAATTTCTATCAAAATCAAAATCAACACAAAAAACACACATGATAAGTTCATACTAATGAACGTGATAGTTATGGTTAATGCTTCAAGCAGATTGTGACTATGAGTGTCCGGTTTAGTTGATCAGTCAGATAATACATCTTTTTAACTTGAGCAAAATGAAAAAACAAAAACAAAATGTTGATGAATAAATGGACTGAAAAATGGGCATTGAAAGCGATGTCGAGTACAAATGATGTTTAAAAAAAAAAGTGATCAGCAGTAGGTCACAACCAGGAAGCTCCACTGGATATCAAATAAGACATTTTCTACTCAGAGGATGGTAGAACTGTGTGTGTAAATACATGTGTGTTCTTCATGGTAACACAATGCGTTACGAAGGCACTGATCTACTGTCAAAAAACCTGTGCCTCCGGATAAAAAAAAAAAAAAAAAAATCTGAAGGCTCAGGATGGAAGACACTTCAATGACTCTCCATATGTGTGTGTGTGTGGGGGGGGATGTGGGGGGGAGGGGTGAGGGGGTGACGGTGCGTGTGGGGAGGGGGTACGTGTGTGGGTGGGTGTGAATGCGTGTATATGCCTGCGTTCGTGGGTGCACGTGTGTGTGTGTATGTGTGTGTGTGTGTGTGTGTGCGCGCGCGCGCATGCAAGTTCATGCTTGCATGTGTTCATACAGACGTCTGTGCGTATGTGTGTGTATACGAACGAAATAATAAACACCCTGGAGTACAACAACAACCACCAAATAATACTCCGGTAGATGTCATCAAAGACCTCTTGGTCGGAAAAAAAAAAAGAAACAAAAAAAAAAAAAAAAAAAAAAAGAAGAAGAAAAGCCACAAACACGTTTTTCTTTGGAAGTAGTCTGCAATGAAACCTGCGGGAAAGGGAACCCATGCGACCCTCTCGTCACGAAAACCCGAAAACGTTTAGGGCTTTGTCCTGGCAACAAAAAAACCTCCCTCTCCATGGCCACTTGATGGCACCAGTCACTGCACTGGCTTCTGTTGCTAGCGAGGCGCTTTGTATGGCCAGTTCTGGTAGGGGTTGTCTTCATCCTGCTGGCGAGCTTCCTCGATAGCTGCCCGGTTGCTGTACTCATCCTCCGGCTCTTCCTCCTCCACGTCTAGCCCAGGATTGGAGACTCCACCAGACGTCTTGCCCGCCGCGTGCTTCAGCTTCTCCATGTTCTCGTAATCCATCTCGGGGTCTTCCAGTTCTTCTTCCTCTTTCACTAGCGCTGGTGGGGGTCTCACTTTGGGTGGTGGTGCTGCTTTCCGTGCTTGGATTTCTTCTTCGATGGGGAATTTCGGGAGCTGAGAGATGCCCGTGGAGGTGGGGAGGGACTCTGCGGACGCCGAGTGAGGCGTGCTGGCTCCGGAGTGTCCAGGTCGTCGTCCTCTTCCCGGAGGTCTGGTGGTGGTGGTCTCCAGGGTGGTGTGGCTGCGGACAGGTTGGGGGTTGTGGCGGCGGGCTGGACGGTCTCCCCCGTCTGGTGGTGAGGTGGGGGGTAGGGGGGCTGGGGGCAGCTCGTCCAGCTCCTTCTCCTCATCCTCTGTGGCTGGCATGGGCGGTTCTGGTTTCTGTGGGGAGTTTGGGGGCGGGGGGGAAACACAGAACGTGTTGAGTTTGTGCATGTTTAACGAAACAACTACAACACTGAAAAATGAGAATAATCCCCATAGTTAGTGTGAAATACAAAACAACAGGAACTATGTTAAAATTTAATCTTTAAGATTCTCGAATACAGCTGAACACTATGCATAACATTACGATAATAATAATAATAATAATAATACATAGTTTTTCTATGGCGCGATATCCAGCACCAATGCTGCTCAAAGCGCTTACATCATCCAGTTGACTGTAAACATGCTTTAAAAAAATACATCAACCGCCTTCTGACAATGGAAAACACCCAGTTTGTTCAAATGAATGAAAAAGCACACTTAAGAGATGAACCAGATTATAAAAGCTATGAAGTGAACAAGGCTTAGATTAGAACAAAATGCATTTCATAGAACACACTCACACACACACACAAACACACACACACACACACACGCACGCACGCACACACACACACAAACACACACACACACACACACACACACACAAACACCCCACACACACACACACACACACACACACACACACACACACACACCCCACACACACACCCCACACACACATATATATTGATGTCCCTCCCTTACAGACACAATGTGTAACGTCTCTTGACCACGGTCTGACAACCACGCTGGGTTTATATGTCAGGCATCTGCTCTTTTCTTCCTTGTTTTCTCCCTCTCCTTTTTGTCACTGTCTTTAGTACATTATATTACTAACACTCGGCTTATATCACAGGTTGACATAAGTTTACATTTGGGCCAACAGCAAAGTGAGAGCTGTATTATCAATGGTTTATCCAGTCAATGGGAAACCATTTACAGCTTAGTCTTTAGTGAAGGACTATCACTCTCAAACTAGGAGGCAAAATTGCACTGGCTCTTAGTGCTGCAGCCTTGTGGGCTAGTTGGCCTTTGGGAACCATCCCAACGCCGACTGTCCTAAAACCCTCTTGGCCGAGAGAGTGGGGATGAATTTGGGCAAGACACTTTCCACTATAATTTAATTCTAGCCCAAATAGTCGGAACAGCAGTTGCCTCCTCTGCTGTTCTGATGGTCATAGTCGGACATGACTGACTATCATAAAAATTAAAAAAAAATTACTGAGTTTTAACTTTGTGTTGTCAATTTTTCAGAACGAATAGTAAGTGTATTAATGTAGTAGAGAATCACTAATGGATTGATTCCCTGTGGTACTATAACAAAAAGAATTTGGAACTCAAATACAGAATTTGATATAAGTGTGTTGATGAATAGAGTATGTGCTGCTCGCGTTGGCATGGGATTAGGTTTGAGCATAGGGCTTACTTTTGTGATATCTACTCTTCTCTCTCTCTCTCTCTCCCCCTCTCTCTCTCTCTAGCTAGAATTAGCTTAATACGTTTACGACTTGGTGTGTCACAACTCAATATACACAAATTACGTTTTAAACGTAATGTAACAGGTGAGTTTTCCTGTTCTTTCTGTGATTCTCAAAAAAGAAACAGAAGTTCACTTCGTGTTACAATGCCCTCGATATGCTGATCTGAGAGAACAGTATATCCCCTCTAAGTTCTACAATACTCCATCTTTGTTTAATCTGACAATGCTTTTTGCGAGTGAAAAAACAAACAAACAAATTATTGGTCATGCGCTTGGCTGTGTTCCTTGACAAGGCTTTGAAAGTACGTTGCCAATAGTAAAATGTTGTTGTTGTACCTCTCCATGGACTTGTAACCCCCACTATTGACATGGGCCAATGGCCTATTCATTAAAACATTTCAGTGTTCAGTGATCAGTGTTCTCTCTCTCTCTCTCTCTCTCTCTCTCTCAGGCATATGAATGTATGCACACACACACACACACACACACACACACACACACGCACGCACGCGCACACGTGCACCTACACATGCACACACTTTGGGTATGATATGGCCACAATATCAATAATGATAATGATGATGATATCAAATTCATTCTATAATACCAAAAATATGTTGATTCGACTTCTGTATGTTGAGAGAGAGAGAGAGAGAGAGACTTCATGAAGATGGTGACGTGAAGACACATTTCAAATAAACATATATATCACATTTATTTTTAAAGTAGGCTAACACTAACCAGTCCATCATCTGCAGATCTCAGCATCCACTTATATATATATATATATATATATATATATATATATATATATATATATGACTGTATATAAATAAATGATATACAAGGGGGAGAAAAAAATCAATACACACAGAGAGATGGATAGAGACAGACAGACAGACAGAAAGACAGAGAGTCAAGTCTTGTCTTGAGAGAGACAGAGAGATGGGTAGATGGATGGGTGGATGGATGGTTTATTCATTCAAGGCCATTGCCCCTCATGAACGGGGTAAACGGTGTACAACAATATAGTATCTGCATTTGACTAATAATCATAATCTTAATCCTAATGAGTTCAGTAATCAGAGAGACAGAGAGAGACAGAGAGACAGATATATGTTTAACTTAATCTTAATCCTAATGAGTTCAGTAATCAGAGAGATAGATAGAGAGAGAAAGACAGATATATGTTTAACTTACATGTAATACTTTGTTTAATACTATGTCTAGATAATGTAAACATCTTCATATTCATGGATACTAGTAGTTGCCAGTTCAGATGCATTTTGTTTTTCAGATTATGTCCCTTGACTTAGCCCTCAGTTGAGCGTTCAGCCTCTCTATCTCTACCTTGACTAAGTGTTCAGTCAAACTTGCAGCCTCTCTCTTGATTAAGTCTTCAGTTAAATGTTAAGAATTAAGTTATGAGGGAGTATTTTATTTTATTTTACTTTTCTTGAGATAAAACCTGAGACTGAAGAGGTGTAGACAAGAGCATGGAGATTTAGCAATATCATTACACTAATCATTATGACTGCTGCTGTCATTTCACACAGGGGGAAAACCGAACGAGCAAGGCGAGGGGCAGGCTGTCACCTTGACCGTGGGGTCACGGACGTATCTGGTGACCTTGTCGTGACCTCGCTCGATGGAGATGGGTCTGGGCAACGTGGTGTTGAAGTTGACGTAGTCGGGTACCTCCTTGTGGCTTCCCTTGGGCCTCACCACCACATCCACCTCGCTGCCCGTGTCTTCCTGCAGGGAGAGTAAGCGGGTGATAGATAAATAAATAGATAAATGAATAAATAAATAGACATATAAATAAACAGACAAATAGCCAACTAATTAACTAAATAAACAAATAAATAGACATTATGAATGAATAAGCAGACATATAAATAAATAAACAAACAAGCAAATGGATAAATGAATAACCAAAGAAACAAAGAAATAGACTGATGAATAAACATGTAAATAAATAAATAAACAGATAAACAAATACGATTTAAAGAAAAAACATGGTCTGAAATGGTTAGTGGATATACTGAGGTAGTGGAGTTCATTTTCTTTCTTTCTTTCTTTCTTTACTTATGTATTTAAGTATTCAGTCATCGAGGCGTCGGTTTTTGTTGTTGTTGTTTTTTAATATTATTATTCATTGATTAATTTATTTATTCATTTGTTTGTGTGTGTTTTTTTTTTTTTGTTTTGTTTTGTTTTGTTTTATTCATTTATTTATCTATTTATTTATCGATTCATTTACCTGTTCATCTATTTATGTATATATTTGTTTGGTCACTTGTTTAGTGAATAGCTGAAATACTGAATAAGCTAATAGATCGATAGATAGATAGGTAGGTAGACAAATAAAAATAAATAAATAGATAAATAAAGTACGAATATATGATACACCAACTCTTTCGTGTACGGGGCCCCAAATCACTTTGGATAATCCTTTTCCTCTAGGACACAGGAAAAACCCAGATAAAAACATCATAGATAAATAGATAAAAGCAAGACCTGCTCTACGAACCTCCAGAAACACAAGACAAGACAAGACACGCGACAAGAGACAAGACCAATGCAAATGCACTGACCTCTTTACACCGAGAGGGCGGCGACATTTCATCCATCGCCAGATCATGGCTTCGTCCTCCTCCCCCTCCTCCTCTCTCCTCCCCCTCCTCCTCTCCCCTCCTCCTACAACAACCACGTCGGCGGCGGCTGCACACACAACACACCACCACCACCACCACCACCAGCAACAACGCGCCACCCCCGGCACTGGCGCCGGCGATGATGGCGATGCTGATTTCCGAATCCTCCGTCTTTTTCTTCTTCGGGACGCATCTTTTTCGCTGGCTGCCCGACTCATGGAATTCGTGGTCCTCCCTGCACTCCAGACACTCGCTCCTGTTGCACGTGCGGCAGTTTTCCAGGCAGATCGGACAGGTGGCGGTGGGGGTGGGGGGTGAGGTAGGGGCGGGGGGTTGTGGGTTCACGGTGTCGGTGTTGTCGGTGCTGTTGTCGAAAGGGTCCGAGGTGGGGAAGTCCAGGCCGGGGTCTGCCTCTGAGGTGGTTTCTGGCGTTGATGTCTCTGCGTCTGGGAACCAAAGTCTAAGTATATAAAAAAAAAAGAAAAAAAAAAGTTTTCACTGCCCCTGCACGAATGTGACACGTGCATAGTGACGTTACCGATGACGTCATCAGGATAAGGGGAAATAACTCTGGATAGCTGAAAATTCACACAGTTTATCTGGAGTGGTATATCTCCAGACCATTTTCTCAGTTTTAGGCTTATTGTTTAGGATATTGTTTTATGACTTGAAACACCATTTTGTACTGTTTTTTTTTCTTCCCCTGGCAGGGAAGGGGTTTTGTCAGGCCTCTGGCCCATAACAACAGAAGTCACAGCAAAATGTAGCATGCAACATGTGTTCATTTTACATATCATTCAGGCATTTCTTCCTCAAATTCAGTGCTTTCTATATATAGATACACATCGACTGTTTCAAGATTGTATCAGTATTTTCACTTGCCAAGGTTGAAGAAATGCGGCTGGGAACCAGAAGAACAGAGGGAGGTGTCAGTGTTGTGTTGTGTTGGGTTGAGTTGTGTTGTGTTGTGCTGTGTTATGTTGCGTTGTGTTGGGTTGTGCTGTGTTATGTTGTGTTGTGCTGTGTTATGTTGCGTTGTGTTGGGTTGTGCTGTGTTATGTTGTGTTGTGCTGTGTTATGTTGCGTTGTGTTGGGTTGTGCTGTGTTATGTTGTGTTGTGCTGTGTTATGTTGCGTTGTGTTGGGTTGTGCTGTGTTATGTTGTGTTGTGCTGTGTTATGTTGCGTTGTGTTGTGCTGTGTTATGTTGCGTTGTGTTGGGTTGTGCTGTGTTATGTTGTGTTGTGCTGTGTTATGTTGTGTTGGGTTGTGTTGTGTTATGTTGCGTTGTGTTGTGTTGTGCTGTGTTATGTTGCGTTGTGTTGTGCTGTGTTATGTTGCGTTGTGTTGTGTTGTGCTGTGTTATGTTGCGTTGTGTTGTGTTGTGTTGCGTTGTGTTGTGTTGTGCTGTGTTATGTTGCGTTGTGTTGTGCTGTGCTGTGTTATGTTGCGTTGTGTTGTGTTGTGTTGTGTTGTGTTGTGTTGCGTTGTGTTGTGTTGTGCTGTGTTATGTTGCGTTGTGTTGTGTTGTGCTGTGTTATGTTGCGTTGTGTTGTGTTGTGCTGTGTTGTGTTGCGTTGTGTTGTGTTGTGCTGTGTTATGTTGCGTTGTGTTGTGTTGTGCTGTGTTATGTTGGTTTGTGCTGTATAGTGATGCGCTGCGTTGTGTTGTGTCAGTGTTGTGTTGGGTTGTCTTGCGCTGTGCTGTGCGGGGTTGGGTTGGGTTGGGTTGCGTGAGTGTTGTATTAGGTTGTGTGAGTGTTGTGTCAGGGTTGGGTTGGGTTGGGTTGGGTTGGATTGTGTCAGTGTTGGGTTGAGTTGGGTTGTGTCAGTGCTGGATTGTGTTGTGCTGTGCTGTGCTGTGCTGTGTTGCGTTGTGTTGTGCTGTGCTGTGCTGCGTTGAGTTGAGTTGTGCAGTGCTGTGCTGTGTTGCGTTGTGCTGTGCTGTGCTGCGTTGAGTTGTGTTGTGCTGTGCTGTGCTGTGTTGCGTTCTGCTGTGCTGTGCTGCGTTGAGCTGTGTTGTGCTGTGCTGTGTTGTGCTGTGCTGTGTTGTGCTGTGCTGCGTTGAGTTGAGTTGAGTTGAGTTGTGCTGTGCTGTGCTGTGCTGTGTTGTGCTGTGCTGCGTTGAGTTGAGTTGAGTTGAGTTGTGTTGTGCTGTGCTGTGCTGTGTTGCGTTGCGCTGTGGTGTGCTGTGTTGTGTGTTATCGCACTGTGATGTACTGTATTGCATTGCATTGTATTGTATTGCAACAGACTGTATTGTATCGTATCGTATTTATCATATTGCACTGAAAGAAAGGGGCAAACAGGGAAAAGAACACAGGGAGACAGAGAGACATAGAATAAGAAGAAGAAAAAAGAAAAAAAAAACACAGAAAGAGACAGAGACCCAAATCGACAAAGATACACACAGACACATTCTCCCACCCCGGGCCCCTCACTTCAACCACACTGCCTCCCCTCCCCTCCCCTCCCTTCCCCTCCCCTCCCCCCCTCCTCCAGAGGTACGTTCTGGGTCTGTGTGTATTACTGTGACTGTATGATCAATGGTTTCTCCACTGCAGTGGAATTCATTTACAGCTTAGTCATTTGTGGAGGACCATGACTCTCAAACTAGGAGGCAAGATTGCAACTGGCTCTCAGTGCTGCAGCCTTGGGGGCTTGTTGGTCTTTGGGGACCGTCCCAAACGCCGCTGTACTGTCCTACAGCACTCCTTGGCCGAGAGTGTGGGGATGGAAGTTGGGCAGGACACTCTCCACTATAATCAAATTCTAGGCCCAGATTGTCAAGACAGCAGATGCCTCCTCTGCTGTTCTGATGGTCATAGTCGGACACAACTATCATACTTGTGCCCCATTTTCATTTCCAGGTGTTATGTTTACTTCTTATTTTAGGTTCTAAGGGACGGATATTTACAACTTCTATA